>NC_052510.1:41494272-41674272 GCF_014356525.2 Nilaparvata lugens
AAATTCTGACTAGTTTTTGTCCATTTTTTATCGAATGTTAATAATCTCAATCTTTCATGTAACATTATCTGTCCTTGTGATAACATCGTGAATGTCAATTCACAACTGATTGTGAATTACATTCCTTTACACATACTATTGCCTATGCCATCCTGATCATTATTCTTTTGTTTTTTCAGTATCATGCCGAGGGAACGCAGACTTCGTGGGATCAATTCAAGCGCAGTTCGCCATCGCATCAGTTTTGAGGACGAGGATATTGACATTGAGAGTGTGCTTGAGAGGACGAAAACTCGAGTGTTCGAGATAATTAGGGAGCATGCGGCACGGTATGATGCAAATGTTAAGTGGTACATAGTGCTTAACGTTTTATTGTATAAATTAGTGGTGCTGGATGACAAGGTTGATGAGTCTGTTTCATCTCTAATAAATCTACATAGTTACTCCAACATAGCGCTAAACGTGCTTGAGAACTATGAAGATTTTAATGAGCATTTTTTCTTGGCTGTGAGAAAAATCATCATGTCTTTCGAAAATTTCGTAAGACATGGGTCTGGATGGGTGTTGAAGAAAATTGAATCACTGGATGTGAACGTGATTAAATATAATCCTATATACACATCCAGTTTCATTCAAACACCCCAGTTTTTGAAAAACAAAAAATGTATTATAAATGTCAAAAATCTTTCTGACGAAAAATGTTTTTTGTGGTCGGTCCTCGCATATTTCCATCAGAAACCAAAGGACTCACACTTGACTGTAAAGTATTTGAGCAAGTTTGCTCACAGACTCAATATGCGAGGTGTAAATTTCCCGGTGACGACACGCGATATTAAGAAATTCGAAATACTCAATCCGGACATTGCAATTCACGTCATCGCGTATGACAACAAAAAGTTTTTCCCCTACCGTACAAGCATTTTCCGCACGCGTAAACACCAAATTAATCTTTTAATGTTGAAAGGCGATGCAGGAAAAACACATTATTGTTTAATCAACACCGCGAACGGGAAAAACGGGCTATCGCGTCTTCTCTCCCACCTTTCAAAATGCCACGGTCAAGTACACATTTGCAATTTCTGTTTTCACCGGTTCACATCAAACAAATCTATAAATGTAGACGGGAAAGCAAATTTGTTGAAACATATGGAACTTTGTTCCAAGTTTGAATCTCAGCGCGTTTCATATCCTAAACGCGGAGAGACAATTAAATTCAAGAAACTAGGCGCGACGTTGAAGAAAAAGTACACTATTTACGCGGATTTAGAAACATACGTTGTGAATATTGATAATGATGATGATGATGATTCCGATTCTGATGAAATTACTCGTAGTTACACCAAGAAAACGGCGCGGCATATTCCTTGCGGGTATTGTTTCGTTGTTATAGATGTAAACGGAGAAATCGCCTACGGACCTGTACTCCATAGATCGAGTAGTTTAGACGAAAAAATCATGGAGAAATTTCTTCAGGAAATTACAGATCTTGGCGAAATTTTGTATGAGGATATGAAACGTGAAATTCCGATGCAACATTTGTCCGAAAGTGAAGAGCGCGAATTTCAAAATTCAGTAAACTGCGGGCTTTGTGCTGAACCGTTCTCAGAAACCGATATTAAATGTCGTCACCATGCACATGAAACCGGTAATTACCTATGTGCAGCACACGTTTCTTGCAATTTAACAGCGCGTACTCCAGATTACATTTCGTGTTATTTCCATAATTTCTCCGGTTTTGATTCGCATTTTATTCTGAAAGCGCTCGGTAAATGTAAAAAAGAAATTTCCTGCATCGCAAATACGTCAGAAAGATTTTTGACACTTTCAGTAGGCAAAATTAAATTTCTAGATTCCTACAAGTTTATGTCTGAATCCTTGGAAGTATTGGTGCGTAATTTGGTAGAAAGTACAGACATGGAAAAGAAGTTCGAAAGATTATTTTCGGTGTTTCATGATCCACCTCGCGAACACAGACAGCTCTTGTTGAAAAAAGGAGTATACCCATACTCGTACATGAGCTGTCCCGAAAAATTCGCGGAAACATCGCTCCCTCCCATTGAATGTTTTCATAACGACTTAACTGATACACCTCTGTCTCGCGAAGAATATGAGCATGCGCAAAGAGTGTTCTCAACATTCAAGCTGAAAAATCTGGGTGAATATCACGATTTTTATTTATGTTTGGACGTTATGTTATTAGCAACAGTATTTGAATCTATGAGGTCTACGCTTTTTTCCTCATACGGCCTCGATGTGACCCATTTTCTTTCCCTCGCGGACTTCACCTGGAATTGCATGTTGAAGTACACTAAAGTCGAATTGCAATTACTTACAGATCCGGACATGCATCTCATGTTCGAAGCGGGAATGAGAGGCGGGGTCTCATTTATCGGTAAACGTTATTGTGAGGCGAATAATAAACATCTACCTGAGACATACGATCCCTCAAAACCGTCTAATTATCTCCTTTACGTGGATGCTAATTCTCTTTACGCGGATGCTATGAGCAGACCCCTCCCTTTTGGGAATTTCAAATTCCTCACAGAGGAAGAAATTTCCAAACTTGATTTCGCGAATTTGGACAGCAATTCAGGAACTGGTTACATAATTGAATGCGATCTCGAGTACCCGAAAGATTTACACGATAAACATGCCAGCTTCCCTCTCGCGCCGCTACACTTAACTCCCCCGCGGGAATTGCTGTCCGAGTATCAGACAAATGAGAACGGTCAGGGAGTGACCAGAAAACTCATGAACACACTTTTTAACCGTGAAAAGTACATTGTACACTATGTCAATTTAAAACTCTACCTTCAGCTCGGTTTGAAATTATTGAAAGTGCATCGCGTCATTAGTTTTTCCCAATCTCCCTGGCTGAAAAGCTACATCGACTTCAATATCCGGAATAGACAGAACGCGAAAAATAAATTTGAAATATCCTTCTTTAAGGCCTGTTGCAATCTTTGTTTTGGTAAGACTATACAATCAGTTCGGAAACACATTAATGTTAAAATTATTACAGACGAAAAACGATTAGACAAGTACATTTCAAATCCGTTATGCAAACGCTGGCAAATAATTAGTCCGGACGTGATCGCGGTTTTCTCTCGCAAGTTGGAACTTAAAATGAACAAACCTGTCTATTCCGGCTTCAGTGTACTGGAGTTGAGTAAATTCCATATGTACGAATTCTTTTATTGCAAATTACAAAAAATCGTACCCTGGAACCGCGTAGAACTCTGTATGACCGACACCGACAGTTTTCTTCTAAACCTAAAAGTCGAAGATGTGTATCAGTTGATCAAAGATAATTTGACCCTTTTCGATACTTCTAACTATCCACCTGCCCACCCTTGCTTTTCCATGGAAAGAAATAAAGTTGTAGGTAAGTTTAAGGATGAAACGGGCTCAAGGCCGATCTCTAAATTTATAGGTCTTAGATCGAAACTTTACAGCTTTTTAGTTGGTAATGAGAATGATGACGAGGTTGTAAATAAATGCGTAGCAAAAGGAGTAAAGTCATCGGTTAAATGTAGAAAACTTAATTTTAATTTGTATAAGAAATCATTGTTTGAACGTAGTGTACATGTAGAAAAATTTAGTATGTTAAGATCCTATAACCATAGTATGTTTCAGGTCGAATGTGCAAAAATTTGTTTGAGTCCTTATGACGATAAAAGATACATTGCAGAAGATGGTCTGAATACTCTCCCTTTCGGTCATTATAGTCTCAACACTTCAACTGATTGATCAGTATGTGTCGTGACAATCATCCAACACCACTAATTTGATTTGTCTGTTGTAAATATCATGAATATTATTAGATCTAAGCTAGCTTTAGAGCTTCATAGCGTGCCGCGTGTGAACTATCCCACTCGCAAGTATGAACTGAAAAGTGAAAAAGATCTCCTTCAAGCAGACCTTATTGAAATGATAAGTTTATCACGTTTTAATAAGGGTTATAAATATATCTTAGTTGTTATTAATTGTTTTACAAAATTTGCATATTGTGTACCATTAAAAGACAAGACAAGTCAATCTGTATTTAACGCTCTCCAACCAATTATTTCTAAAAATAAGGGCATTAAGCTGTTCCAAACAGATCAGGGAACAGAATTCTTCAATTCAAAAGTTAAAGCATTATTAGATAAATATAGTATTAAACATTACCATGTTTTTACCGATAAGAAAGCCTCCATAGTTGAAAGGTTTAATAGAACACTTAAAGCAAAAATTTATAGATATTTAACTGAGCACGGAACAAAAAACTGGTTAACCAATCTAGACAGTTTAGTTAAAAATTATAATGCTACAGTGCACAGTTCAATTAGAATGAAACCTAAAGATGTGGGGAAAAAAGATCGTACACATGTTTTATCGTCATTGAATTCTGCATTCAATAGACGATATAAATTGAAAAATTCAAAACCAAAATTTAAGCTAGGCGATATCGTGCGAATCTCGAAGAAACGATTATTTTTCGATAAATCTTATAACATAAACTGGAGCGCAGAGTATTTTGTGATTCATTCTATATTTCCTTCCAAACCTATAACCTACTCACTGAGAGATCTAAACGGTGAAGTAATTAGTGGGCGGTTTTATGCAGAAGAAATTAAAAAAACGCAATTAAACGAAACGGAGAGACAAGTGTATTTGATTGAAAAAATATTAAAACGTGATAAAAAAGGATTGTTAGTGAAATGGATTGGATTTTCTAAACCTAGCTATATTAGTAAAGATCAATTATTAGATGAAAAATAGTTTTGTAAATAACATGTACATTTATTGTAAATATCATGAATATTATTAGATCTAAGCTAGCTTTAGAGCTTCATAGCGTGCCGCGTGTGAACTATCCCACTCGCAAGTATGAACTGAAAAGTGAAAAAGATCTCCTTCAAGCAGACCTTATTGAAATGATAAGTTTATCACGTTTTAATAAGGGTTATAAATATATCTTAGTTGTTATTAATTGTTTTACAAAATTTGCATATTGTGTACCATTAAAAGACAAGACAAGTCAATCTGTATTTAACGCTCTCCAACCAATTATTTCTAAAAATAAGGGCATTAAGCTGTTCCAAACAGATCAGGGAACAGAATTCTTCAATTCAAAAGTTAAAGCATTATTAGATAAATATAGTATTAAACATTACCATGTTTTTACCGATAAGAAAGCCTCCATAGTTGAAAGGTTTAATAGAACACTTAAAGCAAAAATTTATAGATATTTAACTGAGCACGGAACAAAAAACTGGTTAACCAATCTAGACAGTTTAGTTAAAAATTATAATGCTACAGTGCACAGTTCAATTAGAATGAAACCTAAAGATGTGGGGAAAAAAGATCGTACACATGTTTTATCGTCATTGAATTCTGCATTCAATAGACGATATAAATTGAAAAATTCAAAACCAAAATTTAAGCTAGGCGATATCGTGCGAATCTCGAAGAAACGATTATTTTTCGATAAATCTTATAACATAAACTGGAGCGCAGAGTATTTTGTGATTCATTCTATATTTCCTTCCAAACCTATAACCTACTCACTGAGAGATCTAAACGGTGAAGTAATTAGTGGTCGGTTTTATGCAGAAGAAATTAAAAAAACGCAATTAAACGAAACGGAGAGACAAGTGTATTTGATTGAAAAAATATTAAAACGTGATAAAAAAGGATTGTTAGTGAAATGGATTGGATTTTCTAAACCTAGCTATATTAGTAAAGATCAATTATTAGATGAAAAATAGTTTTGTAAATAACATGTACATTTATTGTAAATATCATGATGTACATTTGTTGAAAATATATTAGAAGTATTATTTAACATTGGTTCTCATTTCGTAATATAAGAATCCATAATCTGTCTGATGATGTGGAGAGGAGGTGGAGAGTGTTGCTCTGCATTCCAATCTCTGGGAAACGCCTCTCTCACACAAGTAGCGTCATCATGACCTCGGTCATTGTTCTAAATATTCAGTGGCTTATCAGATCACGCTCTGTACGTTTGTAATCATGAGCCAATTACCAATTGTTAACTTTGATACCTTAATTACAAATAAAGAAAAGCCTACATTTTGTAAAAATGGGAATCTGCTACCTCACAATGCGCGAATGTTAATAATTTCTCCTAGTGCTGGAGGAAAAACAAATCTCTTATTTAATTTAGTATTTGCTGAAAATGGTTTAAAATTTAAGCACATTTACTTATTTAGTAAAAGTTTATATCAACCAAAATATGTCTTTTTAAAACAGGTATTTGCAGGTTTGAAAAATATCGGATTTCACATGAAAGATGATGTGAGTCAAATTCCCCATCCAAACCGAATCCCTGAATATAGCTTGGTAATTTTTGATGACTTGCAACTGAGTAATGTGCCACAGATTAGAGAATATTTTACAATGGGTCGTCATCGTAATATTGATACTGCATATTTAATTCAGAGTTATGGTGCCACACAGAAACATTTCACTAGAGATAACGCAAATATGATTATTATTTTTAAGATGGATTTATTGAGTCTCAAATTAATTCACAGAGATCATGTTGGAGGAGATATGTCTTATAAAGATTTCAGTAAACTTTGTCATACAGTTTGGAATCGTAAACCGCATAACTTTCTTACAATTTTAAAAGAATGTACTATAAAGGAAGGAAAATATCGGGATTCACTGGACACGATACTTTCCCCTCAGTAGAGATTAATTCTTTGTACAGTCATGTTGTCTAAAACACATAAGAGTAGGAGGAGGAGGGGGAGGAAGAGGAGAGGAAATAGCTTAGTAAATAACAGGAAGGAGAATTTAATAGAAACGATTAAGACATTACGAAAGGTGATTAGTGACAAGCATAAAAGCCTTATTAATTTTGAAAAACGAACGGATGAATTCAATAGGAAATCTCTTTCGCCATTAATTGAACCTATAATTGAATTGGGAAAAACCAAATCTACATTACATTCTAATCATGATGTAAAAAAGGAAGAAGTAAAAGAGGAACAAGAGAGTATGGAAATTGATAATGAGATGATGATGATGAGTATGAAGATGAGGAAGAGGAGAGGAGGATGGTGATGATGATGATGATGATGATGTTGGTGCTAGCAGAATCAATGATTTGTTGAGCAAATACCTAACAGTGTTTCATAAGGAAAAGTTGAATAATTCAATTACTTATGGAGTTTCATACAAAGATCAAAGTGAAAAGTATTATATCGGTGATATACAGGTAATATTTGATAATGGATATATAGATGTTGATAAAGAAAGAATTCAATTAACTCGCGGATTACTCGAATTATTATTCAAAGCGAGACCAAACAGAAATCTTTATAATAATGATGACCTTGACAAGTACAAACGTATCTTATTACTTACTGGCGTACATTTAGATCGAAGAGGCTATGTTAAACGTAATCATGGAATTAAATCGCAATTGATTCAGAAATTATTTCCCAGTAAAAAACTTGTTAAAAAGAAGGGACAAGGTTTGTTGAATTTTGCAAAAAATATTTCTCATGAAAGAAATTACCAATACTTTGATAGTTTTGATGAACTAGTGGAAAGATTAAATTTACTCTATTCCTCAAAAGCTTCTGGGAATTCTGCTCATGATGTTGAGATTTCATCTATACTAGAAGAGCTCAGAGAAGCAAAACTAATTATTTAGTGTCACGATGACCTTGCATCGATTCGGACGGATTGAAACACCTACTGCTACCGCTTCAACTGCTGAGGTTTCCTGTAATATTGATGTCATAACACAGACTATAATTGATTCAATAAATCAGCAGGGAATCAGTGAAGCTGTTAAAAGTTCATTACAGACTTTTAGTGCAAATATTGATAAAGTTATCATAGAGAGAACACAAACTCTACAGAGTGCATTAGGAGAAGTGAAAAATTTATCAGATACCTTTTCAACCCAGTTGGTTAGTATTGACAAAAATAAGGTTGATAAATCTTATTTGGACGAAAAATTGAAAGCCATTTCTGATAAAATTAAAAATTTAGAGATCTTGGACAGAAACTATCTTAACACTAAACTGAAACAGCTTAGTACAGAAATTTTTACTAAAGTAAATGAAACACAACCGTCAGTAATTGATAATAAATATTTAGATACTGTTTTGGAGAAATTGACTAGTAAAAATATAACTAAGGAAGAATTTGAAAAAAGATTATCTGGAATGGCAGACGCAATAAAAGCTACTATTTTTGATGGGATTAAACAATTCGTTACAAAGGATGCTGTTAATGGTCTGATTAAACAAATTACTGAGCAATATGCACAAAAAACTGATTTAAAAGATTTTATTAAGAAAGATGAATTGGATCTTGCTGTTAAAAAGGTTAATGATGAACTAACAACCTTGATTACAAATTCTGAAAAAGATACTGTGATGAGACTGCAATGTTCACCCGCTTTTATAGATTATTTAAAATTATTCATTCACAAAATGGCCTACGATATTGTAAGGAATTACGCAAAAGTTAGTTTTAATATGAATTGGATAGAAGCTAAACAACATAATTTGACTGAGGAACAGGTGGGAGATTTGATTACATCGAAAATGGGTCTTGGTCAATATGCTGGGTTTGTATTAGCCCCAAAAGAAAATCTATAACGAGCGGTAAGCATTGTAAGCATAGCTGGCGAGGGAAAGCAGAGCTGGTGAGGAGGCCCGAATTGGGTGCATACCAGTCTGCTACTTGTCTAAAACACATAGGAGCGCATCACCATTTCTCTCTATAACCTTGGCACGAGCGATGGATTTCACTACGTAACATCACATTAGATAAGGAAAGTATAGCACGCGTCGAATTGCAGCAACAGAAGGTGTCATTTGCTTTGAAACGTTCGAACTGATAAGATGAGTGCTTATTTCGATTGCACAAGCTTTAATGAATTTTCAATTGATGCAGACCCACAAGCAAATTGGGGTTTTGACCATTTGGCTTACGATTGGTATACTGTAACCAATGTCACATTTCCTGATAGTGGTGAAATTTGCATACACATAATTGATAGTGAAGGAGACTTTAAAGAGGTTATCAACTTGCCCAATGAGTATTCTCTAGTCTTAAACAAGCATAAACTTAAAAGTTTTCTTTCACGCTCGTGGGAACTTAATGTCAGTGGAAATCGAATTTTCCTAAGAGAACTGCACCGATATTGATGATGTTGATTTGAGCACACCAAGTGATATAGGTCTGAGAATATCTATAAATATTTTTGGAATGCTTGTTCGTACTAAATTTACTATAGATATTCTCGGAGAGCACACTTAAAAAGCAACGCCTGCGGTTTGTACAGCACATAGAAAATTTCAATATAAATTTGTGAAATTTTTCTTAACTGTCGGGTGGAAAGCAAACCAATCACTTTTTACAGTATAAAGATGTAACAGATTCACTCATCTAGCATTCACTTTAATTTGACAGTAGAGAATTTTTCCCTCAAAGGGACATTATACAGATTCACTCATTTAGCATTCACTTTAATTTGACAGTAGAAATATGGATTCACTTTAATTTGACAGTATAAAGATGGATTCACTTTAATTTGACAGTAGAAATATGGATTCACTTTAATTTGTCAGTAGAGAATTTTTCCCTCAAAGGGAAATTTTTTTTCCCCTTTTTCCCTCCCCCTCGTCCTCACTGGGAGAGGGGAGAGGGAGAGGGAGAGGAGAGGAGAGGGAGAGGGAGAGGGAGAGGGAGAGGGAGAGGGAGAGGGAGAGGGAGAGGGAGAGGGAGAAGGAGAGGGAGAAGGAGAGGGAGAGGGAGAGGGAGAAGGAGAGGGAGAGGGAGAGGGAGAGGAGAGGGAGAGGAGAGGAGAGGGAGAAGGAGAAGGAGAGGGAGAAGGAGAGGGAGAGGGGGAGGAGAGGGGGGCGCATGCGCAGAGGGGGAGGGGGAGGGGGAGGGGGATTTGCGCAAAAATTTTTCCTTATTTCTCGCGGATTGCGCAAAAATTCTTCCCAGTACTCTTAATATTAGGCTACTTACGAAAGAAGATATTATAATAAATATTCATAGTTCACACAGAAAGGTTCTATCTAATCACAGTGGATTGAGATTAATTCGCAGAGCAATGCAACAATTTTACTCACAAAAGCATGTTGAATTTTAATCCTGATTAATTTCACGTGAACCAAATAACAGAAGACCATCTCAAAAAGATAGCTTATCTGATTGGTTCTACTGGAATTAGTCAGACTTAAAATTTAACCGACTTTTGTACAACTGTAACTAAGTACCTGATTGAATTAGGTATAAAAGTTCAACAGCTGAGTCATAATTTTGTCTCAGTCCCACACACATGCACTCGCTCACTCACTTCCATCATGATCACACGACGAAATTATCAGCTGTTTTTCCAAGGATGGATAAATTCGTTTAAAGTCCTTCAGCGAGTCTCCCCAGAGATGAGACCTAGTGCAATCGAATTTTTATATTATAAACCTACTATGTTCTGAATTTCGTGAGAATCGTTAGAGCCGTTTTCGAGATCCGGTGAAATACAAACATAAAAACATCAAAACATCTAAACAGAAATTGCTCGTTTAATAGTGTAGGATTTAGAATACCTAAACTTGCCGACATTATACAGGGTGATTCATAATTATGGTAGAATAATTTAATACGTGATTGTAGAGGTAAAAATAGGAAAAAAGTACTCATAAACATATATCCATAAACGCCTCATTAGCGAGCTATACAGAGTTAAAGATTTCGCCCGGAATTCAGTTCCTCTGGTGAAATACACCGATGCTGAATTGTTTGGGGACTAGTATTGAAAAAATTATGCTGGATTCATATGGAAAAATACCTGAAAATTGGATAAAACTAGTCTGGAAGCTGTAGTGTGAGTAGTTTTTGAGAAAAAAGTTGAAATATGCAAAAAATCTAAGTAGAAAAACACAGACTTCTATGTTTGATGCCCAATAACTTTCTTTAATGACCAGTAAACAAATAATTTTTTGCAATAAAAATTGTAGAGAATTTAATTCTGAAAATAATTATGTAAGCTGTGTGAACTAAATTCAAATAAAAGTTGGATAAAATGTATTCTTATGTAGTACATTACACCACGAAAATTTGCTGTTTTATGAGGAGAGAACTAATCTCTATCTCTATCTCTATCTCTTATCTCTTCTCTATCTCTTCTCTATCTATATATATATCTATAAAAGGCTAAGCCCTGACAGACTGAAATTACACCACAGACTAAACTACTGAGCCTAAAAACTTGAAATTTTGCACAATAATTGTGCAAAATTTCAATTACAACTTAAAAACAATTATTGTTTATGGTAGCCTGAAAACATCCACTAAGAAAGGATTTTCAGAAATTTGCCCCCCTGAGGGAGCTGGGGCCCCCTCAAAATTTTGTACTTTTTAACCGCTCATTGCACAGCAAAGTCATGAGGAAATTATTTGTTCAGCTACGAAAAAAAATTAGATCTATGCAGAAAAATTTCGATCAGGAGCACAGGGGGGTCCAGGAGAGGGCATTTTTCGAAAATTTTGATGTAAAATCACACTACAGCTCAAAATAATTGGCCTACAGACTTGACTTGAAACTTTGCACAAATATTCTTCAAACATGCTAGACGCGCACTAAGAACGGATTTTGAGATATTTTGCCTCTAAGGGTTTCAAAGGATGAAAAAGGATCCTATTAAGTAAGCTTATGAACATTGTAAGGTGAGTGCCATATGGAAATGAGATAATTTATTTATTGACATGTGATATTCTAACATATGTTGTAATCATTGGAAATAACAAAATAATATGATGGAAATTCAAAAAAGAACATCTGTTCTATTATTGCTTTCTACCTGATTCCACTCAACCTCATTAATATTGTTCTGATAATTGATAAATATGTTTAATAATATTATTATCATTAATATGATAAATGTATTGTTTTGATAATTAATTATTATCATTTTTATAATAATAGTATTGTTTTGGTAATCAATAAATATTTTTATTTTCACAAACTCTGTATAATTTATAATGGTGAATGTGAAACAGCAGCATCAAAGAAAAACATAAGTTTAGGAAAACCATAGTTTTGAGCTGCATCTCAAAAACATTATGTTTAGGAAAACCATAGTTTTGAACTTCGTTTTCCTGATGCAATGTATAAGCCTACACGTGGCATGTATTATTAATATTTCAGCTAGAAAAGTTTTTTGAGACTGCTAAATGAACGTCTACAGTTTTATCAATGCTGTATCGGCAATATGAAAACGCATGCAGTTAATATGTCTTTGAATGAAAGTGTTGTTATTTACATAAAGAAATTATATTCTTCCATTTTTATTCAATTGAAATTTCAAAATTTTTCGAGCCCTGATAGAATGACTGGCTCACTGTACAGTCAGTCGAAAATTTTAATATTGGAATGAGGGGTATTTTGGCAAGCAAAACAAAAAAGTAAGGTCGTATGTACCTTTTCGATATTTCTTCAAATGAAAAATGAGTTTTGTGGGTTGTCAAAACTCCCCCTAAAAGGGAAACTATTCATTTTATCCTATATTTTAGTAAAATAACAATGATATCTGCGTTGAATAACATCTTTCTTGCCAACAAGAATCGAACTCTTTGTGAATTTAGATATGACCTACACTTTAGATTTATATAATTCTATTAATCAAATGCATGGAAATTGAAGTACTTTTTTCAGTTAGTTGATGAAATTCTTTATCAATAAAAAAAATTATTATAATTTTATCAATACAGAATTAGTTGAATGAACTGATATATACATCTCAGTAAGGACTTCCTATGTGCTTAGTCATGCAGCATTCATTATTCCAAAAACATATTATTCTTCTCAATCACTTGGTAGTAATATCTATCAGTAAAGTTTTCAATTAAAAAAAAGGTTAAATCAGTGTTTCAAAGAAAAATATTCAATGTTTTCATAGCTGTAGATTGTCGATATATGGTCCAGTAAATATTCGATGTACGATGAATCACACAGAATTCCATATTCTTTCCATTCAAGGATGAATATAAGCTAAGCTAAATTCAAAAAATTGTAAATTATTCTTTCATTCTTCAGTAATTAATGAATGTAATATGAACAACTCTCTTTCATTACGTGAATAATTTTTTTCAACATTTTCCAGTTTCTCAATGATAGGGGAGTGATAATTATTTGTATAGGTCTTCTAAGGAACCATTATCAACAGCTGGTACCAATCAACTATACTTCAACTCCAAACTACCTTTTTAATACAAGTACACAATAATTTATCACAGGGTGATGTGTTCATTACAGCTGGTAACTTTAGATGCTAAATCATATTATCACGATATGATCTTGAATCATGATCATCTTTTCATTCTTCAGTAGCCGCTCGGCCAACAATTTTGAAAATATAGGTCTATAAAATTGATTAATAAATAATTATTGTTAGCCTCCCTTTTTAAATTTCTGTTCAGAAACCATCCCCAATATTCACACAACATATTCCCAATGTTTGATGCCGCTATGTCAAGTAGTTTTCAAGTCTACAGGGAACATATAAACAGACATTCATTTTTTATAAATAGATTTTCATTCGGCTCAAACAAAAGCCTCTCTAAATAAAGGGGGAATGATAAGGATTCAGTTCTGTTATTTTAACATTTTTTCAAATCACTTTCAAAAAGTTCCTGTAGTACCTACTATTGTGTTTGAGACACTTCTGGCGCTATCATAGTTTCACCACTATTCTGTTCCACAGTCCTATCTCTTGCTGTCGTTAACTATATCTATAATAATTATATTATAAAGTAAAGAAATGGCTTATGCACGTACGGGATAGGACAATTATGTTAGACGCATCATCACGTCTGAACTACTGGACTAATTAACTTGAAATTTTGCTTATAGATTCTTAATTAACCAAGGCTGGTTATAGGCCTATTCTCAATTCTTCAAAATTTCATTACGTCAAGTTTTAAAATAGATCCTTGCGAAGCACGGGTTCTTGCTAGTAACTCATAGGTTGTAGCTGATTGCAAATAAAACATGGATTTTAATAACAGCTGTTCCAAAACAGCTGATTTATTTTGTTTTAAAAAAGAAAATATTTAAAAGAAATTATCAGCTGAAAATTATTTTCAGAAATATTTTAGCTCACTGTTGAACAAAAAAACAAACTGTAAGTTAGGCCTACTGTAACCGTGCTGTGTTTTTTGTTTAATCTATTAATCAGTTATCTGTAACCATTTCACTTTGCTTTTGTATTAAGTGTAAACTTTTAAAAAATGGCAGGTAATTTTAGACATTATTCATACTCCGAATTAGCTGACATGCATTTAATGTATGGAATGGGACACTACGGTAATAGTACTGAAGCAAGACGTTTGTATCAAGAGAACTTTCCTAACCGAGTATGTCCAAGTTCAAGGTTTTTTGCCACTATTCATCAACGTCTGTCTGAAACAGATTCTTTGATATCCAAAGAGCACATTTATGCAGGCAGACCCCGATCTACCATGACTGTTGAGTTAGAAGAACAAGTTCTTAATGAAATTTATGAACATCCAAAGAAGAGCATAAGAGAATTGTCAGTGCAGTTTAATGTCAATCAATCTATTATTTGGAGGATACTAAAAGAGCAACAATTACATCCATACCACCTCCAGGAAGTTCATACTCTATCGCCATGAGAGAGTATTCCCCGTGCTGGTATTTGCTGATGGTTTTTAGTAAAACTTGTTTACCCAGACTTTTTAACAACCGTTTTATTTACCGACGAGGCACACTTTACAAGAACAGCTATCGTTAACTTCCACAACCAACATATTTGAGCAGCTGAGAATCCTCATGCCATCAATCCTAATCTTCCACATCAGTTTTCAGTAAACATTTGGGCAGGAATCATAGGAGATCATATACTTCTGTTCGAGCTTCCTCCCAGGCTTAATGGCATAATCTACTAGTCTTTTGGTATAAGTTTAATGCCATTTAGACATGCTACTTTTATATAAAAAAACTTTTCATAAAAAACCGAATATTTTATTTGCAACCAGCTACAACTTATGAGTTATTAGTTCTCTCCTCATAAAACAGCAAATTTTTGTGGTGTAATGTACTACATAAGAATACATTTTATTCAAGTTTTCTTCAAATTTAGTTTACACAGCTTACATAACTCTTTTCAGAATTAAAGTCTCTACAATTTTTATTGCAAAAAATTATTTGTTTACTGGTCATTAAAGAAAGTTATTGGGCATCAAACGTAGAAGTCTGTGTTTTTCTACTTAGATTTTTTGCATATTTCAACTTTTTTCTCAAAAACTACTCACACTACAGCTTCCAGACTAGTTTTATCCAATTTTTCAGATATTTTTCCATATGATTCCGGCATAAGTTTTTCAAAAACTAGTCCCCAAACTATTCAGCATTGTTGTATTTCACCAGAGGAACTGAATTCCGGGCGAAATCTTTCACTCTGTATAGCTCGCTAATAAAGCGTTTATGGGAACTTTTTTCTTATTTTTACCTCTACTATCACGTATTAAATTATTTTACCATAATTATGAATCACTCTGTATATTGTATGAATAAAATCGTTCCAAATTTGTATGAATGTTTAGGTACCAAAATTTCTATGCAATATTCTTTTGCAATAAAGAATTATCAATGATATTAGGCTATTATTCAACTTTTATGAGTAAACTTAACATTCAAAAAGCAAAGCCTCCCTTACTTATCTTTTAATATCCTATTAAAATATTGGGGGCACTTTAGTTTATGAGCCGCGGAATCTAGCATTGAGACCTACATAGATCGATAGAGGAGGTCAAGACGAGATCAACCATGTATAACATTGTTGTCGATTTCCAAGGATTAGCTGAAAATACATGGCAGAAAGTTCAAAATTGTTATATCAATTTTTATTTTTAATAATTTTTTCTGGCTAAAATATGTTTAAAACTAGTGCAATCTTATGTAAAATTAGACGACGAATCCAATGAAACTAATTTCAGGTTCGTAACTTTAGTAGTTTTTGAGATATTGCAAAAAATGTGCAGAAAATGCAATTTTTTTGTTTAAAAAAGGTTAACTTGTTTTCATGATGATTAATAGGTATTTTAAACTATTGGATTTAGTAGAATGATAGATTCTAAAAAAAAAATGTCCAGTCACTTGATAGCCTAAACTCAAAATTGTTCGAGATATTTGGGAAAATAAAAAAAATTGCACACAATACTTTTCAATTCTCATATTTATTTTTTTTACTACTTTTAGTGACTACTAAATTGGCTAAATCTCATTGGGATTTTTGCAGGGAATTCATTAAAATAGATTTGAGGTTAGAAAATTTTATAGATTATTAAGATATTTGGAAAAAATACAAGAAAATTTAGTATTTTAGCTTTAGAAGACTTCAATATGTTTGCATAGACATAGTGCAGACCGATATTGAAGATCACATTTATTCAGCTTCCAATGCAATTCAGAAGCTTTAAAAGATTGTTAAAATAATTGAATCAAATCAAGCTTTTCCTAACCTATGCTTTTTCCCAATGTGAGCTTTTCCTAACCCAAGCTTTTCCTAACCTAAGCTTTTCCCAATCTTACCCTTTTTCCTAACCTAAGCTTTTCCTAACCTAGATTTTTCTTAATCTAAGCTTTTCCTAAACTAAGCTTCCCCTAACCTAAGCTTTTCTCAAACGTAGCTTCCCCTAACCTAAGTTTTTCCTAACCTATGCTTTTCCCAATCTTAGCTTTTTCCTAACCTTTGATTTTTCTTAATCTAAGCTTTTCCTAACCTAAGCTTTTCTCTAACCTAAGCTTTTCCTAACCTGAGCTTTTTCTAATCTGAGCTTTTCCTAACCCAAGCTTTCCCTCAACCTAAGCTTTTCTCAGACCCAGCTTCCCCGAACCTAAGCTTTTCCTAACCTGAGCTTTTACTAATCTAAGCTTTACCTAACCTAAGCTTTACCTAACCTAAGCTTTTCCTAACCTAAGTTTATCCCAGACCCAGCCTTCTCTAACCTAAGCTTTTCCTAACCTAAACTTTTTCTAATCTGAGCTTTTCCTAACACAAGCTTTCCCCAACCTAAGCTTTTCCCAAACCCAGCTTCCCCTAACCCAAGCTTTACCTAACCCAAGCTTCTCCCAACCTCAACTTTTTCCTAACCTAAGCTTTTCCTTATCTACGTTTTCCTAACCCAAGCTTTCCCCAACCTAAGCTTTTCTTAGACCCAGCTTCCCCTAACCTAAGCTTCTCCTAACTTAAGCTTTTTCTAATCCAAACTTTTCCTAACCCAAGCATTCCCCAGACCCAGCTTCCTTAACCTAAGCTTTTCCTAACCTAAGCTTTTCTCTAACCTAAGCTTTTCCTAACCTAAGCTTTTCCTAACCTAAGCTTTTCCTAACCTAAGTTTTTCCTAACCTATGCTTTTCCCAATCTTAGCTTTTTCCTAACCTTTGATTTTTCTTAATCTAAGCTTTTCCTAACCTAAGCTTTTCTCTAACCTAAGCTTTTCCTAACCTGAGCTTTTTGTAATCTAAGTTTTACTAACCCAAGTTCCCTCAACCTAAGCTTTTCTCAGACCCAGCTTCCCCGAACCTAAGCTTTTCCTAACCTGAGCTTTTACTAATCTAAGCTTTACCTAACCTAAGCTTTACCTAACCTAAGCTTTACCTAACCTAAGCTTTTTCCTAACCTAAGTTTATCCCAGACCCAGCCTTCTCTAACCTAAGCTTTTCCTAACCTAAACTTTTTCTAATCTGAGCTTTTCCTAACACAAGCTTTCCCCAACCTAAGCTTTTCCCAAACCCAGCTTCCCCTAACCCAAGCTTTACCTAACCCAAGCTTCTCCCAACCTCAACTTTTTCCTAACCTAAGCTTTTCCTTATCTACGTTTTCCTAACCCAAGCTTTCCTCAACCTAAGCTTTTCTTAGACCCAGCTTCCCCTAACCTAAGCTTCTCCTAACTTAAGCTTTTTCTAATCCAAACTTTTCCTAACCCAAGCATTCCCCAGACCCAGCTTCCTTAACCTAAGCTTTTCCTAACCTTAGCTCTTTTCTAACCTATGCTTTTCCTAACCTTAGCTTTTCCTAATCTAAGCTTTTCCTAACCTAAGTTTTTTCCTAATCTAAGCTTTTCCCAACCTAAGCTTTTTTCATAATGTAAGCTTTCCCTAAACTAAGATTTCCCTAACCTAAGCTTTTCCTGACCTTAGCTTCTAAACTAAGCTTTCCCTAATCTAAGCTTTTCCTAACCTAATATTTTCCTGATCCAAGCTCCTCCTAACCTAAGCTTTCCCCAATCTAAGCTTTTTCTAACAAGTTCTCCCTAGGTAGCAAAAAATGGAGTTGCAATATTTTTATTTGCCCGAATATCTCGAACAATTTAGAGTTTAGGCTATCAAGTGACTGAACATTTTTTCTTTAGAATTTATCATTCTACTAAATCCAATAGTTTAAAATACCTATCAATCACCATGCAAGAAGGTTCACCTCTTTTAAACCAAAAAATTTGCACTGTTTCGCACATTTTTTACAATATCTCAAAAACTACTGAAGTTACGAGCCTGAAATTAGTTTCATTGGATTCCTAGTCAAATTTCACATAAGATTGCACTAGTTTAAAACATATTGTAGCCATAAAAAAATTATTGAAAATAAAAATTGATATAAAAATTTTGAACTTTCCGCCATGTTTTTTCAGCTAATCCTTAAGGTGCGTACAGACTTCCGAACCGAACGTCACTCGAGCAGAGCGATTGATGATCGACCGGAAAGCAAGAGTGGTTCGACCGGGGAACGCGAGAAGATCCAACATCTTCCGTAACTTTCATGATGGGTGCGACTGCCGAGCGGGGGCGGAGCGACTGTGGTACGATGGAGGAACGAGGGCGGTACGAGGGCGGAGCGTGCTCGGTGCGGGTTGGAGGTGCGTATATGTGTACGCAGCTTTAGAAATCGACAACAATGTTATACATGGTTGATCTCGTCTTGATCTCCTCTATCGATCTATGTAGGTCTCAATGCTATATTGCCGCGGCCCATATACTGAAGTGCAGCCAAAATATTTATCAAGTAGTTTTTCCTAATGTAATGTAGTACTTTCTAGTTCTCCCGAACAAGAACGGGTGCACTGCTAGTCTCAAAAATAATATCAAAAAGATACTTTATTTCTATTTTAAAAGAGATAAGAAGCGATGGTAGGGCTATATATTTTTACAATATTAAGAAAACAGGAAGAATTCCTCACAAGACCAAAGTAAATAGGCCTAATGTCCTTTGGAAGATTAGAATGTAAGATGTGAATTTTAATGTCATACACTGACTAATGTTGAAAACTAAAGGATTGGGAATTGGGGTACTTTGGGTGGGGGGGGGTCATTACACTTGGATTGGGGGGGGGGGGCATGCGCCATTGCCCTTGGGGTGGCTGGGCACCCCTGTCTGGACGGAGCTAAAATTGCACCTCTAGTGATATTCACTTTGTATTAGCAAGATGTTGGCATTTATAAAGAATGCTTGCAGTATAGAAAGATTCTCAATATGAAATTTCCTTAAGGCTAGTCCATAGACATGTTTTTTACATTAACAAAATATGGAATCTAAATGATGACAAGAGTTTGTAGGATAGAATATGTGGGCTACCTAACTCTTGATATAGGTACCTGCTGAGAGCTTCAATTTAATACTAATTTAAATTCTATACTAATTTGATTGACTTATTACTACTGGAATTTATCTTCCATCCAGATGAAGGTGTGAGTTATTCTTGTAATTCACAAACAGGTTTCAACAAAATGACTATAATATAGAGCCTTCTACTGACACATTTTTAATAAATTCAAAAGAATTATACAAATATTGTATAGCCTACATTTTTCCGAACTCACCTTTCAACGCCAAAAGATGATCAGCCTTTTCTTTAGCTTCCATCTTTGTTAAAAGTTGATAGCAATGTTATTGGAATGAATCTAAAATTTTAGATAAACTCCAACAATAAAGACATACTTTTATTACTTTTAAGAAAAGAGGTTATGTTTTCTTGATTCACAGACTGATTCACTGTATAACAGCAGCTTCTCTTTGTCACAGAAACAGAGTAACGGCCAGCAACAATCATAGTTATAACATAGTTAATCAAAAGTATTCTTTGAGTATCTATAGTGAGGTCCACGTTATAATGGTAGTGAACGATTTGCAATGGTGTTGCTATCCTTGTCTATTGTTCAACAAATGTGAAAGAGTTAAGGGTTGGGTTTTATTTAGGTTATATTCAATAATGTTTCATTTGGATAGGTTGGGTTTTTGTTTTAAAATTGCAATATGCTAGAAGGGGCTAGGGTTCAGGTAGAGTTATGTTTTTTGATGTTTCAAAGGTAAAAGGATTGGTTAGGGGGTTAGGATTTTGCTTTGAACCACATGTTTGTGAACATGTTCATGAAATGAACCACATGTTTGTGAACATGTTCATGAAATAAACCACATGTTTTTTTTTTGTTCTAAAGATGACGAATAAATCTAAAGTATTAAATGTGAAAGGGTTAAGGTGCGTACAGACTCTCACTCTGCTCCGCAACCGAACGTCACTCCAGCAGAGCGATTGATGATCGACCGGGGAGCAACAGTGGTTCGACCAGGGAACGCGAGAAGACCTAACATCTTCCATAACGTTCATGATGGGTGCGTGGGCGCCCATGTGCGTCAACTGTGGTTCGATGGAGGAACGAGAGCGGTACGAGGGCGGAGCATGCTCAGTGTGGTTGGAAGAGTGTATATGTGTACGCAGCTTTAGAGGTTAGGTTTAATTTAGGTTATATTTAATAATGTGATATTAGAATAGGTTGGGTTTTTGCTTTGAAATTGCAATATGCTAGAAGGGGCTAGGGTGCAGTTAGAGTTATATTTTTTGATGTTTCAAATGTGAGAGGATAGGTTAGGGGGTTAGGATTTTGCTTTGAAATCTGAATTATTAAATGTGAAGGGGTTAGGGGTTAGTGGTTAGGCTTTTTTGGATTATATTCAATAATGTTTCATAAGGTTAGGTTTTTGCTTTAAAATTGCAATATGCTAGAAAGGGCTAGGGTCCAGGTAGAATTATGCTTTTTGATATTTCATAGGTGAAAAGATAGGTTAGGATTTTGCTTTGAAATTGCAATATGCTGGAAGGGATTAGAGGTTTCTCAAATAGTTATGTTTATTGATGTTTTTAATGTAGAAGGGGAGGTTGAGGGTTCGGTTTTTGTTTTGAAATGACAATATGCTGACTTAGTTATAGTGTTTTTTAACATCATATTTTTCAAAAGTACTCTTTCTTTTATTAAATGAAATGATAATATATTGATTATTATATTTGATTTAATGATAAATCATCATTGGATAATAATATCTTCATCAAATAGAATGACGATTGGCTCCAGTTACAGTGCTCGGTAACCATCATCACAAAGAACGTTACATTCAAAGAACTGACTGGATGGAACGGGAAAAACCCGTTGCTAACGCATGCGCAATTCGGTGCTGTCTGAGACAGAGTGGTTTGTGCCACACAGCCATTGATGATTCTTATCTAACCAGCAGCTTCTCTTTGTCTCAGATACAGAGTAACGGCCAGCAACGGTCACAGTTATCACATAGTTATTCAAAAGTATTCTTTGAGTATCTATAGTGAGGTGCACGTCATAATGGCAGTGTATGATTTGCAATGGTGTTGCTATCCTTGAGTATCATTCAACAAAGCAGATGGCGCTTTCTCTTTCACACATTGCAAGGTTGCCACACCGTTTATCAACAATGTAGAAATTCAACTAATTGACAAATAGGGTTGAGGGTTACGTTTTATTAAGGTTATATTTAATAATGTTTCATAAAGAAAGGTTAGGTTTTTGCTTTGAAATTGCAATATGCCAGAAGGGGATAGGGTCCAGGTAGAGTTATGTTTTTTGTTGTTTCAAAGGTTTTATTAAGGTTATATTTAATAATGTTTCATAAGGATAGGTTAGGTTTTTGCTTTGGAATTGCAATATGTTAGAAGGGGCTAGGGTCCAGGTAGAGTTATGTTTTTTGTTGTTTCAAAGGTGAAAGGATAGTTTAGGGGGTTAGGAGTTTGCTTTGAAATCCAAATTATTGAATGTGAAAGAGTTAGAGGTTAGGTTTTTTTTCAAGTCATATTTAATAATATTTCATGAGGCTGGGTCAGGTTTTTGCTTTAAAATTGCAATATGCTAGAAGGGGGTAGGGTCCAGATAGAGTTATGTTTTTTGTTGTTTCAAAGGTGAAAGGATAGGTTAGGGGGCTAGGAGTTTGTTTTGAAATCCAAATTATTGAATGTGAAAGGGTTAGGGGTTGGGTTTTTTCAAATTATATTTAATAATGTTTCATGAGGCTAGGTTAGGTTTTTGCTTTAAAATTGCAATATGCTAGAAAGGGCTAGAGTACAGGTAGAATTATGGTTTTTGATATTTCAAAGGTGAAAAGATAGGCTAGGGGTTGGGATTTTGCTTTGCAATTGCAATATGCTGGAAGGGATTCCAGGTTATTACCAAGATTTAGGTTTAATAATGTTTTAAATATAAAAGGGGAGGTTAAGGGGTTAGGTTTTGGCTTTGAAATGACAATATGCTGACTTAGTTGTAGTGTTTTTTAACATTAGTTAAATAACAACCATTATATTTTATTGATTATATTATTGAAAAGTACTTTTCCTTCTATCAAATGGAATGATGATTTTATGTTGAATATCAAATCGAATTTAATGATAAATCATCATTGGATAGTAATAATATTATTGATATATATATAGTTAGATGACTAAGCTATACCTTCAAGCGTTTGGAAGCATGATGCCTCCTTCATTTCTCATCGCCATTGAATATCGGGCAAGAAGTCAGGCGCCCAGACTGGGCGCCTGACTTATATGGGAAAACATCGACTTTCATTGTGTTATATCTTTCGACATACTTGATGGATTTCAATATAATTTTTTTTCAACTTTTCGTCATTTCCATTACCATATGATACAATGATTTGTTCATTGAACATTATTTTCAACTCGACCAAACATCTAATTTAGTGAACCTACCTCACTACAGATTTTGATCCATTCTATTAGCAAATGAATCTCATTTTTACAATATTTTCCTATTACCATGTATTTAGGATATGGAAAATAAAACATTTATTATAGAACGCTAATATTACCGTATATTTTATTAGATGGCAAATAATAATAAATCAACTGTTATCACAATATTTCGTGAAACTGTTTCCATTCGTTTTGCAACTTAAGTACTGGTACCTATAGGTACTAACTATACTCTATACCGTACTCCTATATTTAATATAAGATAATAAATAACTACATACTATAAGAACGGGAAAAATAAAACAATAGCAATGATGAAGAATTTATAGACAATTTTAGCAAATAATATTTTTTATAATACAAATTTAGCATAAAATATTTTCATAGTTCACAAAATATTACAATATAAGACAAATTAATGGAATGGAATAGGGATACCTATATTGGATCTTTGGAAATAAAATATTTATTATAATATTACCGAAACTTATATTTTATTACTTGGCAAATGATAATGAATCAACCTAAGCACAATATTCCTTGAAACGATCATTTGGCACTATGCTTGACCTGCATGAAACATGACCGATGAAAATATAAAAATACTTATGTATGAAAAGAAATATTTTTATCTGGTGCATGCAGATTCGTACATCCATAAGCACTGCATGAAACTACCATACTTTGAATATTTTTTATTGCTTCAATAAAAAAATATTATCATTTGAAAAGGCTCTTTTTCTACACAGCAAATACAAATACCTGACTTCTTGCCCGAAATTTCTGGTAGCTACACTAGCGCAGTGGCATCATAGCGGACTTCGCTCTTCTTAATCTTATTCTCTATATCAATGAATAATATCAACATCAAAATGGAATGACGGCTCCAGTTAAGGTGCTCGGTAACCATAATCACAAAGAACGTTACATTCAAAGAACTGACTGAATGGAACGGGAAAAAACCGTTACTCACGCATGCGCGATACGGTGCTGTCTGAGACCGAGAGTGGTTTGTATCTAACCCAGTGAACTCTATACTAACTGGAATGGACTAGCAACACAAGAAAAGTGAGGCAGCTGGTAATGATAGGCAACCCGCATTTCTGTGGGATTCGTCATTTTGTAACACATTGGCTCTTATGGAAAAATGCATCGCACAGTTTCAATTTTTATTTTATTTCTATATTGTATGTCTTATTCCATGGAAGCGTTATTTTTCCTTCATTAAGCAGTTCATTGTTAACTTTTTGAGAGCAAAAATAATGAAATAGGTTGAATATGAATAAAGAAAAGATTTTTTTCATTTGTTTGTGACTGCAGTAGTTTTAGTATTGTCAACTTTTCACAAGCAAGGGAATAACTTTGGGCCAGATTTCAGAGAAGCGTATCATTTATTTATTTTTATTTATTTAACAAGGACAAATATAAACTGTCATAAAATGATAGGGAATGAAAAAACAGGCTCATAGTCCTTATTATTCCATATGTTCATACACAGTCCAAAGGAGGGCTGTGTTTAATTGGAGCTATTAAACCGAGTCTTATGTTTATTTTGATAGGATATACTATTGTTTTTTTTTGGATTATATGATTTATTGTTATTGTTAAAGGAAATTTCTTAATTCAATAATATAGACCTACTTACAGCAGGCTATGAATGTAGAATTATGTAGGTGTGCATTGGTGTAATTCCAAATCATGTAAGTATGGGAGTTTCAGAAATGAAGCAAATAATGAAGAAATATTTTATTATATTATATGACTATGATAAGCAAACAGTAAAAAATGCTACATAATTACCAGAGTAAAATGAACAGTTTGAAATTAGAAGGTTTCAAAAATTAATTACAATTCAGCTGATACAATCTCATAATTTTTACAATAAAAGTAGGTGAATAGAATGAATTATGAGGACTCATGATGATGCAATAACACAGGATTATTGAATATGTAATGATAGCAATATACTAGGCATTCTGATAACATTTCAAATCATGTAAGTGTGGGAGTTTCAGAAATGATGCAAAGAAATCTATGAAGAAACATTTATATTAATTGTATTATAATTTATCATGACCATATGATAAGCAAACAGTAAAATATGCTAAATAATTATTATAATATTGTAAATTGAACGATTATTTATTTGAAATGGAAAGGTTTCAAAAATTAATCACAATTCAGCTGCAATATAGATATAATATTTTTTCAAAATAAAAGTAGGTACCTAAAATAAATTATGTCATCTCATGATGATAACACAGAACTATTAATCATTTGTATTTATTCTTTTTTGAATAAGGATTAATTTGTTCTTCAACTATGTTCCTTTATTTTAGATGCTATAAAGTAGGCCTAAATTTTCAATGAGCATTGAAACTATTACCGTATACTAGGAATATAACCAAATTTGTTGTTTTATTTTTGGTCAAATAAACTGATCAATATAGAAAAAAGTATTGGAAATGAATGTAAAACAAAAAGGTTTCTTCAAATTAATAGACTAAAAATGTTTGACTTACATGTGTAATGGTATTTCATTTCCTTTAACATGCTTATTCTTGCATCCTAATGCAACACAATACATCACCATTTCTCGGTCGTATTTTTATTCAATTCTACGCATTTTATGACAAATACATAACAATATTTGAGAGAAAAGGTTGTGATCTAATACTGATAGCCCTAATACTCATTCAAATCCGTTTTTCAACCTTAAAAATGAAAAATCGTACTCAAGAGCTGCAACAACCTGCTTAAATGTATGAGTACGAGAGAGAAGGGAATCCCACACGGTAGGCCTATCTCACTCACTATTGGCTGTAGCTTAGCATTGGACAGCCCGTTCCAGTTTGTATAGAGTTCACTGATCTAACCACAGACATTGTTACCAACTTAATTTTTATTCTCCTGCACTGGTGCTCAATATAACCTACTAACTATTTTGCGTTGTCATGCTGCAAATCTGGAGTACGCGAAGTAATACTTTGCACACTAGAGCGGAAAAGTGATTCTTTGCAGCCTGTAATCAGTGCAGAAATGGTCACTTTTCAAGGTATCTGTAGGAAAACTTATTTCCAACCAGATCTCACCTACGGTATTTGTTTTCGAAAGTCCTAACAATAAATTCGAGCCCATTACGGAAAGTATTCTCTATTTTTTGATTGAAAAACTGAAAGTGGCAAGTCAAACTACGAAATTCAAAATTCATTAGATAAAATTATCAGATGTAACCGATGTGGAAGAACAGAGAGAACTCGTTTCATCTTATCATGAAGGTAAAACATTCCATTGTGGAATGAACGAAAACTATTTGAAATTGAGATGTAATTACTATTGGCCCAATATGCATAGTGATGTATCGAATTATGTAAATAATTTCCCAACATGTCTACGCACAAAATACGATCGAAGACCTGTTAAAATTTAGTATCAAGTAACACCTACCCCAATGCGACCTTCCGAGAAAATTCAAGTAGACGTATTTTCGTTCGAGTCTCATAAAGTGATGACCACGATTGACTTATTTTCTAAATTCTTCCAAGCTTTTGTGATTGATAATGTTAATGAACCTGCCATAACGAAAGCGCTGAAAGATTACATTCCAAAATATCCAATCCCCGATACAATGTGTATGGATGGAGGAAAGCAATTTGATAATGCTCTTGTGAGACAATTTTTAGCATTATATGAGATAACACCCCATTATGCTTCATCTGGACATCCTGATAGCCAAGGTTCGATAGAACGTGCGCATTCCACTCTGGTTGAATTGCTCACTGGAATTGTAACTGAAATGCCACGAGCATCTTTCAAAGAGAAACTAGACCTTGCTATTATCACATACAACAACGCTTTGAATTCGACTCACCAAATTACCCCACTAGAATTAACTTTCAGCAAATTCAAACATTTCAATACTTTGGATAAAGCTCCAGTGCAAATTACTGAAGAATTAGCTGACAGATATTTCCAAGAGTTGGAAACTTTCCGTTATATCATCAAAAAGAAAACTGATCAGAAGAAAGAAAAGAGAACAGAGAAACTTAACAAAAATCGTGAAGACCCCTCAAATTATTCAGATGACGTAAGATATGTGAGAACTATTCAGAACAAGAAATATCTCCCAAAATATTTTGAAGCGGAAAAGATAGGTGAAAATACGTATCAATCTAAGAAAAGAACTTTGAAACTTCATCCGAATAGATTGAAACGAAATAAGAAAGTGAGAAAGAAACGTATTGTTACAGATAATACTGCTTCTGGCTCTAATCCTCCATTACCAACCCCTGGTACAAGCGTACGAGCTAGTGGACTTGACTAACACAGCCGGACTCATAGCAGTACAAATTGAACGACATATGTACATAAACGAGACATTGACATTCTTAAATTATTCTAATATGTAAGTAGCATTAAGATAGAAATTAAGGATTTATCAGATTCTATTGACAAGTTGCAAAATGTATCACCATCATTGAAAAACTTATCATTCCCTTCATGCAAATGCGTGACAATCTTTTCGAAAAATTAAGTTCATTGTTTCCTTCGTATCCTTCATCTCGTGAAAAGAGAGGACTGTTCAAATGGTTTAGGAAAAGCTATCTCCTGGTTCACTGGTAACTTAGATGCAGATGATGAAAATAATTATGATCAAATTATTAACCAATTAGAAGAGAATGAGAAGATCCTTATTGAAAATGAAAAGAAGAATATTGTTGTAAATAATCATTTAGTTGATAAGTTTAATTACGATTTGAATAGGATTTATAGTAATAATGATTTGATTAAGAATGTGACTCATTCACAAGCAACTGTATTGAATCAAATTTTAACTATATCTTTAATCAATTTGAATCTAGAGTTAATGGAGATCAAAGTAAATGCATAATTAGATAGTATAGAATTTTGTTCCAATTCGAAAATTCATTATTCGATTATCCATAAATCTGACTTTGTAAATATCACACTTTCCCACAGAGGAAAAATTGCTAGTGAGAATATTGAAACGCTGTGGAAATTAAGCACAGTTCATTGTACCATCTCTGAGAATTTTATTACATATTTTTATTTTCGTTCCCATGAGAAGCGCTATGCTTGATACCTATTGTCTCATCAATTATCCTGTATTCCTTGATAATCATTTTTATACAATAAATGTCAGTGAGAAATTAATTTATGTAGCTGAATCAGGCTTAGTGGTACTAGACCAATGTCTACATGACCTCAACGCCTCTTATTGCCGAACAATGCGTAAAATCAATGATCTTTGTATTGAGGATATCTTGGAAAATAATGAATTGACCAATTGTCAACGTAATTATATTTCTGAACCTATTCCTTTTATGAAGTATGATGAATTATGTAATTGTATGTATGAATATGGTCAATCACATAATCAAAATCAATAATGATAAAATAAATCCTTCAAAATTATTTCTTATTCATTTAGATACTGGAGATGTAATAAAAGACCAACGTCTTCCTTGTACTTTCAAAATGTCTAAATCATTCAAATTGACTGAAAAGATTCATTTAAATTCCTGAAAAGATTTTATTGATAGAAGAACTAGATAATATGAAAAGCATGTCAACCTTTGAGAAACAGAATTATAGTTTCAATGATTATCTTTGTTTAACGATTATGGTAGCGAGAATATAATGTATTTGTTAGTTGCTATTTCTATTTTTGTATTGGTTTTTATAGTATTTATATATCATAATCATGCTTCGAAGCCTAGAAATGTATCATTGTTAAATACTCCACAACAACCCCCAACTTTGGTGTATGCTATACCCAAATTATGAACTTTAAGTCCAATCTTCGAGGACGATGAAAAATTTTGGGGTGGAGGAGTTATAGGTGTGCTAGTAGTAGTGAGCTTAGTCAGCATTAGTATTCAATAAAACCAATTAGCGGCCTGCGCGCCATGCTTAGTCCGTTTTCGTTCTTCAACTCTGAACGTCGGGGTTATGTCCGACGATTCGGTGAATAAAATTTGTTTTTAAAAACTTGTCATCTTCTTAGACAACCTTAGCTTATGTAATTGAATAATTGAATTAACTGAAAATCTCAGAATCTTCTCTAGAAAGAGAAATAGATTTGCTATTTCCACATTGCTACTATTAAATTTTATTGTTTTGAATAGTAGTCTTTAATTACATAATGAAAGGAGTTCCAACTTCTTCATTCACATCCTTCCTATCTTCATCCGCAAGGTTAGTGAATAAGACCTGAACCACATGATCGTAATACTATTATTTTTCGGAAATAATTGTATTGGGAGAATTCTTTGAATATTTTTCCTTACTTTTTAGTATGATACTAGAACTGAAAAAACGAGTGAGAGGCACTCGAGAATCATCATGATTGATCTCTTCCTGAAAGGGATATAATAATAAATGAAGGATTCTCTCTGATACATGGATAGATAGATGTATTTTATTTGCACTTTATAACATTACAAGAGATGTGGGTGAAGTTGAGGCTATAAGAGTCCCCTCTTCCACTTAACCCACACACGATACAGTGTTTATATACGGGAGAACAATGAAATCTTTCTTGTATTAAATTTATTTGGGTTCTATACATTCTATTTCACATGTTCTAATCCATTCAGGGAGCCTATTCATTGATCAAGATATATGCAATTGCTATGTTCATTACTACAGTACATTACATTACACTAATTACAACATATCCCTTGTTGCTTATCCATTGCTTCAACTGGCATGATAGTGGTGATTGGTGGCCCCTGCTGCTTATTCATTGCCTCAACTGGCATGATAGTGGTGATTGGTGGCCCCTGCTGCTTATCCATTGCTTCAACTGGCATGATAGTGGTGATTGGTGGCCCCTGCTGTTTATCCATTGCCTCAACTGGCATGAGAGTTGTGATTGGTGGCCCCTGCTGTTTATCCATTGCCTCAACTGGCATGAGAGTTGTGATTGGTGGCCCCTGTTGCTTGTAAGCTGCATCACGTTTGACTGGCTCATCAAATGGCATAATAGTTGTGATTGGTGGCCCCTGCTGTTTATCCATTGCTTCAACTGGCATAATAGTTGTCATCGGAGGCCCTTGTTGCTTATCCATTGCTTGAACTGGCATGATAGTTGTGATTGGTGGACCTTGTTGCTTGTATGCTGGAGCACGTTTGACAGGTCCACAAAAAGGGCACGGTGTGCCTGATGATGCCTGGAGAATATACTAGAGATTAATAAGTGTGTCATTGAGGATGCAACAGTTACAAATGTAAGTTCAATGACAAAATCCTTTGCACTACATCTAAGTGAGTCCATGAATTTTTAATCTCCTCGCAGTGAGTCTTCCTAGGACATGATTACAACAAACATGTGAGATCAGATTATTGGTAATTTAAGCATTTAAGCTAGTTTGTCGCCAAGTTAGTCCTTATCAATTCGTACACAATATAATGTTATTTAAATAGGCTTAGTCAAACTTCAGCATTCTTGGGAAAAACATTTTTGGAACTAAGTAACAAATGACAGCTGAAACAGCACTTATTTCATTATAGTATACACTGATTAGGCCTATCTTGTTTTTTAGATTGCCATAAAGGATTTTTTTCTACACATGATTACGAAGAGATTGATATCATTCTACAAGTCTGTATCTTGAAGGAGTCATGAGATAGACTACATGATTTTATCATTGTTAGGTTTGGCATATTGTGGAAAATGTGTTCTCCGCTGAAAAGTGCACCTACTTTCGGTCCTCTCTCTATTTTTTCAATGCCGCTTCAGCCGTGGAAGACATGCTTTCAAGTTTTAATAATCATGTAAACAATGGGCCTACTGGAAATATGAGATGAATCTCTGTAATATTAGTTAGGGTAATACTCAGCACCATGTTGGTAGAATCGATCAGATATCTCTTACTAAAATTGCAAATACCATCGATATAGAAGTTTTCGTCAATAAATTATAGCCGCCATCTTGAATTTTTCAATGATGACGAATATTTCTGTTGTTCTCATTGCCCATATTCTTATCCCACTTGTTGTAAAGGAGATATTGAGACCATTTGCAAGTATCTCATGAAGTAGACCTAGTTAACAAAGGTCGATTTTGGGTTATAGTTCTAGCTTCTTACCTCATGCATATGGAAAAACGTACCAGGAATCATGAAAAATTTTCTTTGGAGCGAGCTGGAGCACACATGTATTAACGATGTACAGCGCGTAAAGACATACAGGTTGCTTACGGACTCCCTAACAATACACTAGGGCATTGTTCCTGGGTAAGAAACATTAACTCAACTGAAAGTTATTTCTGGTCATTTTTGGTACATTGAAAAACTTTTTCAAAAATTGATATTTTCATAAAATTTTTGTTTTAGTCAATAAACATTACCATTAAGAATTTATACTCTAAATCTCAAGGATTCATACCAAAACGAATTTAAAATGTTCTGTCCCAAACATTTAAACATTAGGCGCTCATATCTCAAAAAGTAATGATCGGGAGAAAAGTTTTCCTGATAAAACTTTTTCATTTTGATAGCTTGATGATATACAAATCGAAAAACTTTGGAAAATATTATCAGTATAAAGTTTATTTTCAGCTTTTACACAGCCTTAACCCTCCAATGAATGGTATTAAAATTATTTGAAGAGGCTCAGAATAGCCTATATATGTGTGTTGAAGAGCTGTAAGTTATAATCATAAACTCACATTACATAATAAGTTAAGAATTTACTTTTAAATTGTTACTCTCAAGTTCAGTTGGAGACCTTCCAGTTGGAGAATTTGGAATAAGGTATAGAATAAATATACGGGACATCTCATTACATAAAGGGTCGGAAGACTAAATGCTTGATAGAGAAGAATATAAAAATTATGGTAACTATAATCACTACATACCGTAACTGCTACCAAAAAAATGCACAAACTCAAAGACTTCATTGTTTGACTGTACAAGTTAACTGACTGTGATATCATCCTATTTGGCGGCTGTATTTATACTCCACAAATCCAATATTCCAATTTGTTACTATTTCAAAAACTCCAAATTTTCACAAAAAACTTGCTGATAAATAATAATTTGAGGCAATTATTGTAATTATTCTAATGATACTCTAATCGCAATATTCTAATTTTACTATCGCAATCATTGTGTTGAGAGTTTGAAAGTAGTAATGCATATAATTTTTACACCAATTTTCACATTAACAGCAGGAAAGTGTGGTACTCATACAGAATGTGATAGATAATATCCTGTAAGATATTTGCATATGTGTAACAATTACTCATTTTTTGATGGACTGTGAAGTTCAATGATGAATTGTCTTGTTCCCCAATCACTGGAGTGATGGTGACTTTTGACACTTCATTATTTCAAACGTATTTTCCAAATTGTATTTCAAATCTATACCTTATTATATCATCCGATTATAATATATCGCTATCATTAAACTTGTAGAACTCGTTTCTTTATTTATTGAACAAAATCAATATGATTGCTGAATGCATTGAAATTTTCCCATAAACTATTCAGTATAATTATATGCGAAATTAAAGTGCATTTCAAATTGTAATAAGGTCAATAGTTTGAATAATATTGTTCAGACTTACTTTGAAAAATCAATAATCAATCACTATCTTCCTCAGAACACTTCAAACTCAATAAATTTGACATATTTTGTTCCATTCTAACAAAATGATGAATGATGAATGTATTGCAGTTGTGGTAGAGCGGTCAAAGAGAACACGGTCCAATTCTGAGCTCTCTTATCGCTCAGCAATTATAATAGCAAGTTATCGCACGCAAATAGGCTCTTTTAGTAATATTCGGTGTTGTATTGTGAATAACAAAGTTCCGATTAAATATTAACACAATGCTATTGTTGGTTCGTTATACTTGCATCGTTCATTACTAAATTATAGGAGGTGTTGAATTGAATCCCGGTATCGAGAACGTTACCCTCGACGATGTGTGGAAAAAACGAAAAACTCGATAACTTGGATGTCATGATGAAGGATTCAAGTGACTTTGAAGATTTATTCACTCGAATTTCTCGTGGAATTTGTGAAGTTCAGAAATATTATAAGTTACATTGTGAGAAAATTGCAAACCTTGGAGAAGAGAACAGTTTATTGCAGTATAAAGTGGACAGTACTGAAAGTCATCCTGGCGTTCTAATCTGTTATTCTTCAACATTGGAATTAAAGAAGATTATAAGAAGTCACTTGCTCAAAAAGAGTTAATGATAACATACAGAGAAAATGATAACAAACATCATTTCGAATTTGATAAGAGTGAATCTCCACCCAATGGGCATTGAAAGAATGAACAGACTTGGCAGAAATAATGGAATAAATCGTCCTATTATTGTGAAATTGTTGAGCTTCAAGAAAGAGTCTGAGGTCTTTGAAGCAGCAAGAAGAAATTTATTCCGTTCAAGAACTATTGATATTTTGAAAGACTATGAAGAGAGATTGAAGGGGATAAGAGAGCAGCTGAAGATCTATGATGAGCGGATGGGACAGTCACTCTTCAACTATCAGATTCGATAGATTGGCAATAGACCAGTCACTATATACATTGGTGCATGCAATTCATATTGTAGTTCTGATTTTTCAATATATTATTTGGGTTCATAAGAGAAGTCTAGGACCAATTTCTTAATGCAAAATTTCCTTGTGCTAGATACAGGGTGGCCCAAAAACCTCGTATTTTCGGCTCATTTTCCAGTTTTCAGCTATAATTTGTGTCAAATCTCGTAATTGGACAGAAAAATTTGCTCCCGCCTTTTTTCTAGATTATGAAATTCTGAATGAAATGAGATTATTCGGAACTCTCTATCTCCAATGAGTACTGAGTTATGATTTTTCAAAAATTAGTGAAATTTGAAGGAAAAATCAATTCTGATGAACTTTAGTTTTTGATCAACAATATCTCCCGATTGTTAACATTTAGATGTATAATTCAAAATTTCTCTGGTCTTAGTTTTCAGAACTACAACATAAATTGCAAGCACACACCCTTTGTTATGTCTATATTGACTGGACTAATATTTACACTTGGATAAATAGAGGATATTGATCGATAAAACGGTTTGAAAAGACCTGAATTAAAAAAAAAATCATCCATTATAGCTTTGCCAAGTAATTCGAGTTGGTTTGGGTTCACGTTCCAAAGCACATGAAGCTTTTTTATAAGAAAACCATGAGACTATTCATTTGCTGATTGTTGATTGTTACATCAGGGATGCCCACCCTTAATTTCGTATGATCGGTGACATACGCTTACGTTCGAAAGATATTGGAATTTTTCGTTTGGATAAACAGAGAATGAGAGCGCAACCAATTTATAGGAAGGATGGGGGGGTTCATGAATCCACAAAACCCTATACAGTTGTTGGCGGTGGAAAGGGCGATCAAGGGGTTGAAACAGGGTGGGTGAAACTTTCCCTTTTGGTGAACAGAAGCTGAGTTTCAGAGTTCAGTAGCGCGCTAGCCGCGTAACGGTGAGCGTCTCTCGAAAATGAGGGAAGGACTAGCTTCGACTACATAAATACGCACGTCCGTAAGTTGAGTCGCTCGAATAATAATTGACCGGCGTCAAACGAAATTGACGCTTAAAAATAGAAGATTTTCGAAACTGGAAGAAATGCACGGTGAGATTGTTTTTGTTGAATTTTATCAATTTCAAAACTTTTAAAATTTTCAACAAGTTTTTAATATTTTCACTATATAATACCAAACTATTATTGAAAGTTGAACCTGTTCGATTGTTGCTCTTTTTAATAATGCTAATTTAAATGTTCAATGAAGTTTCAGTCATCAATTTTACGGAAACCTTATTCTTATGAGAGCTGAGCGATTTTCACCGTAAATTATATCTGAAGATAAAGAATAAAGATTGGGAAATTGGTGGAATATTATTGTTGTTGATAATGCTCTTTGTGGGATTGAATGAGTTATTTGGTTTCCAAAACAAGTTTGTTTATCAGTACTTTGTAGATTGTAATGCTCTTCTAGTAATTTCCTCCTGTTTAGTAATCACTAAATACTCATTTTTTGGAGTATTAAAGAACATGATTCATGTTCTTCAAATATTTTTTTTTTTGGATTCTGACTCCATCACTTACAACATCGAATATGCCTCACTCAATTATTGTATTCCAGAAAGTACTCAATTATTTTTTTCGGCACTACAAGCAATACTTCATAACCTAAAGAATATTATGTAATGTATACTGTATTTCGTGACAGAATGTCATTTGTATCCTCTTTTTCGAATTGTTTGAAATCTATTCCCCAAAGAAAACTCTTGCAATAGATTTTTTGTTGATAATTGAACCGAATTAGTCTATCTTACTTCTTTCCTGACGTGGAGTATAATATTATTGGAATTCAACAATATCATTTCTAACCTAGTAGATGTTCTATAATATTATACAAATGAATTCTGATTATTTTTATGCTCGATTATCTCCTCTGTTTATTCTGGATGTCACTTTTTGATTAATTTCCGAAGTTCACCAAATAGAAATTTGAAATAATTATATCCAAACAAGTCATAACAATAAAACTCTTCAGTGAATCTACAGAAAATTGACATTACAATAAACCTTATTTTGACATCACATTGAATTTTATCTTCAAAAAAATATTAGAATAATACCTCCTGGAGAAATTGTTTCCCTTCTTCTTTTCCAATGTTAATCCAAAAGTAACAATAACATCAAGTTTCAAATTTAAGACAAAAATAGTTTAACGTTCATCAGTTAATCCATTTCTCAACTTGAATAGAAAAGCCTAAAATTGATATTTCTCTAATTTGAATTTTCTCCACTGAGCAGACATTATTGGGTTTTACTATCGTTGAGCTTTGAGTTTCTCCAAATTTATGTATTGTGTTGTGGTGGTAATCTCAACAAGTCTCATCATAAACTGAAAAAAAACATATTGTCTATAATATGGCATTTCATCAAACAAACAAGCGTTCAAATGAAAAATATAAGTTCTTCAGAAGTGATTGAAAGTCTCCTGAATACCTGGAAACACCTTTCTCAGTAATTAATCATTCTTTTAGATTTTCTTGTTTGAAAAATTCTCGAATTTTCTTAGCTCCCCCAAAAAAACGTCTGCTGACGACTCGAAAACCACTTTCTAGAATTGGCAAGCCATTATTCTTCGTCTCGTGAGCCTTGGGGTTAGACTTTCGCCCTAAAAAAGACCCTGAATGACAAATTTATTCCAGAGACACCACTGTTGGCTAGTTGCTGCTGTTTTCCAAAAGGCTACTTGTATGAAATACTCTCATTTGAGGAATTTACTAGGACACACCATTCTGGAATCCACAGTTTTTTGTTGATTTCTTGTGGAATTTTTCCTGAACTTTAAAGTCTCCACAGAATAATTGGAGTCCATAATGTTTCCTCAAAGATTAACTCTTCTCATAGAGCTGTACGTCGGTAAGTCTTATCTAGGTATTTCCGTTGCATGGAGGTTTGTTTATTTAGAGTTTGTATCGCAACTTTTTGTTATGAAGGTGTTTTTCTCAAAGCTCTAGGATAACTCACATGAAACCTGTATCAAGACTCTGTGGTTAACTTCTAGAATACCAACTACTGTGAATTGAAGCTCATTTTCGAAAAATAAAAATATTCTCTTAAAAAGTATTTCAGGAGATATTTAAAGGTGATATTTGTTTATTTCAAATAACAATTTATTTCCAAAAACTAGAAAATGATGCTAACATAGAAACTAGTTGTTCTAATTTGTTATTTTATATTAAAAACTTCTCAAAAAGGGTAATATGATGTTATTTTACAAATAAATGAATATTGTTTAAAATTATCATTGTACATTTTGAAATTCAGATTATTGTTATTGACGAATAGTTCTTTATATAGCCCACCTTTATTAGGTTCTTCAGGTACATATATTATGAAATCCGTCAAATAAAGTTAATACTCTAGCCTATTCGAAGTTTTGAACATGCTTCTGGAAAACTGTTTGTTAATGAAACCTCGTTATATGGAGTTCGATCCCGTAAATACTACTGGACTTCTTATGGAGATTTCATTCGATTCATATTATTAACATAAAATACCTGTATTTGTTCAACAGGAGTCAGTATAGAGGTCTTCTCATTGATTGACTTATGGTTACGGTTATCACTGAATGGAGCGGTTATCACTTTAATAATGATTATTATAAAACTGAGGATATTCACCACTTGATGATAAAGTTACTTTTGAATCGACTTAACTATAAGTTGATTTGATTTGTCAGTGCATTACTTCCATTATTGATAATAATTCTTGTCATAACATCAAGCCTATTAGCCCTACATCGGGTTACATGAGAGATGTACACCAACAAGCTCACTATATATGTCAGGCTAATCAATTGACATTGCTTCTCAATATAATCAATTGATTAACTTGTAATAAGCTGCCTGTAGTGAACTGAATATTGCTAGGTGGCATATATCAGCAGTTGTAACTCAAACATCACAAGATAGTAATCAGTAGGCTTATTGGAGAATCATTCAACCTGTTGGAGCCAAATTTCCTAATCTCTACACCAATTATTAAGCACATAATATCATGTAGAACCAATATTATTATTTATGTTTCAATAAGCTCATGATAGTACACAGAAACGATGAGCTTTTAAAGTGCCCAATCATATTATACAACATTAAATGATTAAATAGTATATGATATGCATAGTGGGTTTATTAAAGAGTTACTGAACTTGTTGGAGTTGCCTGACAATTTCACTGTATATTTATGGTAGAAATGAGAATCATATTGCTTCTCTACAGTTGAAATGACTTGGGGGTTTGTCAATAGTTAAACGTACTAATTGAAACTTGAAAAAATTCAACTTGGTCCACAAATCGCTTAACTTTAACTCTATGCCCAGTTACTTAATGGTTTTAGTAATAATTCCAATATCATAAATACAGTTCCAGAATTCACATATTTCTCATTTGAAATAGGCTATAAGGTCTGATGTGCCACAAAATATTCAGGGTTACTCGAGAAATATATAGATGAGATATCTTTGTTATAGTGTTCCCCATTCTATTTCTCAATGATATTGCTTTTTCATCGCGATGCTTTTTCATCGTTCTATCTTTACCTGTTCGGAAATGATATAACATTCAAGTCGAAAATTGATATTGTTGGTATCGTTCTGTCTGAAAATAATATTCAGGTGATAATTACAATCTCAGAGGGTGATATGGGAGAAATATCATCTTGGAAGAAAAGATGTAGGATATAATATCATCTCTGCAGATGATAAAGAGAAGATAACATAGATTATTCCATCATAAATAGTTTATTAACATCTCCAATATTTGTTCACTAATGATAATGAGTCACTCGTGTGTCCCCTGCAGTGAAATTCACCTGAAACTACCAGCACTGGTTGAATAATGGACAGTGTTGCTGTAACCTACAAGAAATGCTGACAATCTCAAGTGAATTCCATGATAGGTCAGCTTCAGGTTTAGTCGTATGAAATTCCCTTTGCTCGAGGTTTATGAAATACCCTCCAATCACAAATATTGCTGGTTCTCCCTTCCTTGCGACCACAAGGACCACCAATTTCCTTTGTAGGGCCAAAATGGCTTCTGGCCTAGCGCTTCGTCCCTTGTTCCATTGTTCCTCGTATCAATTATTAGCGGCCACTGAAAGGTATACCCAATCTCAATAGATGCGGTATTATAGCCGCGTGGTTATACCCGGTATTATAGCTGCAATAATTAATGGTGAAGGACTAGAGCAATCTGTTATCAAAATTTAGGCTCGAGTGGACGGGATTCGACGGAATAGTTATCATCAATATGAGAAAGTTTCAAGTTGATTCGGAAGAGGGCCTTTCTTACCTATGATTATGGGATATGATAAGGAAGTGAGAGATACCTTCAATTGCAATAAAATAGATGAATTATTGAGTATTCTATGATAATAAATCACGTCTATCTTAGTCCAAGTCTTTCATATATGATTATATAACTTTTTCACATGATTTTGTTCCATTATAATCCGTAATATATAGGTACCGTAGTGCAATGAATACTATCCAATAATGAGTTTTACCAGAAACACGTTAATTAATCTATTTATCTATCATCACCATCAACATCTTCTTCTTCTCACAAGGATTGGACTCTATTGGCCTGCACCGGCATTAATTTCTTTATTAGTCATTCTATGCCTCGCTTTCCTTCGGGTTTGTACATGCTAATATTGAGAGCCTATTGGATGGCATTCTGAGTAAATGAGTAGACCAATTTTCCCGATATTTCCTCAGTGTGATGTTTCTTCAGTCCTAGCTACCTTATGCTACTAACGGTATTGCCATTGTTCTATGAAGCTTCAGTTGGGTATCTTGTCTTGTTCGTCTTCCTAAAGCTCTTCTTACACTGCCACAGACGGCACTGAATCTCATCACTTTTTCACAAACATCTTCATCCTTATCAAATGGAAAGCGGCGTTCCAAGTAGCTGGAGTCTCTCATTATTATTGATAATTATTTTTTTTATCATCAATACAATTGCAAATCATATATTACATAATATACATATACATGTTGTGTGGAAGCAACAGCTCAAGCTCGGAACTGCTCTACCCAAATTTTATAAATAGTAACATTCCAAAAAGAGAGTTTATAACTATCAACTTTTTGGTGAGGGCTACTCGTATCAAACTGAAAATTCAAAAATCGAAGTACACTCCCTAAAAACTTCACTCTACTCACTTTCCGACACATCCCAACATTAGATCATTAGTGTAGTAACTCAAGAATTGTCGATTTTGAGTAATTAACATTTTTGAGGACGATACTTCATCTTTTCCATTCATAAAATTATAAAAATTTCATATTTTAACGCAAAAACATGACAAAAATCACTAATGTAATAAGTCACAACCGTTCATTGTTCCAATGCATTACTGTATCATCTTGTTTTACTACAGTAGTGCGCCAACTGCAGACAATTCAAAAGAGCGCTACTGTATTATTTTGGGTCTTTGAACCTGAACAAAATACATCCTATACAACATGGTCGAAGATTAAGTTCGTTGGACAACAAAATTTACTGACTCCTCCGTCCCCTTTTTCAGGTAATCACAAATAACATTAAAAGTGCATGAGAAAAAAAAAATGTTGTGATTCATCATTTAGTCTGCTGGAGTATCCGTTGAATGCAATTACTTCAGTTTTTCCACTCATTCATTTATAACATCAGCTGAGGCGATTGATGACCACCTTCTCATTAAAAAAAAAAAAAAACGATTTGGATTCATATAAATGAAGAACAATAATGTTGAAGCGACAGTGTGATTTTTCATTTCTCGAATAGGATTCTCAAGGAAACCTACTGTCAAATTATTCTTGTAAGAGAAATACAATACAAATAAATTTTATTTCCATTGATATACAAATAAACATTGTTTATTAAACAATCTTATCAATAAAATGTACATAATATTCAAAAATACAATATATGAAATTCACTACAAATACGAATAAATTGCATTTTTTCGAAAATCAACCTACTCAACTATGGGAAACCCATGTTCTAGAGCAGGTGTAGTAGTAATACAATCAAATTTAGAGTGAGGGTGCAAATACATTGGGTAAGTGAGCTCACATATTGTTCGAAACTATGTTTTCTATAGACTATTATGTCTTCCGGTTGTTGTGATCCAGTTTTCAAAGGCGCATTTAAATTTTCTTGAGTTTTCTATTATCTTGATGTGTACAGAAAGTAAATTGTGGAGGTTTAGTGCTAGGTGGTTGAAGTGTCGTTGGTATGTTGCCACCCTAGCCACGTACGTGATAAGTAGGCTTCTATTTCTTGTGTTATGACAGTGGTTTCTGTTTTGAACGCTTTCTGGGTTCTTGTGCAGTCTGCAAATAATTCTAGGGAGTAGAGTTGTCTTTCGTCCATCACACCAAACTCATTGTAGAGCGGGTCTGATGAATAACGAGGTGGATTCTGCTTGTTTATTTCAATTATTGGTTTTTGCACTTTTATAAGGGGGTCGAGGTGAACGTAGTTCATTCCTCCCCATCCTACAATTCCATAGGTAAGCAAAGACTGAACTAAGGAAAAGTAGACCATCTTCATGCACTTCTCGTCTTTAATTGTTCTCAGCATTTTGAACTTGAATATTATTTTTCTTAACTCCTTGCAGAGGCGATCTATATGATGATCCCAGCGTAGAAAAGAATCTAGTATAATGCCGAGGTATTTTATTGTTGGTTTTCTGTGGATAGTGAATGCTGTGGTGTTGGAAAAGTTAACTGTTAGAAGGTTTTCTGTGGGCTGTCCATGTTGTGTAGCTGAAGAAGTTAGAAAGTGGGTCTTGTCATAGATAAGAGTGAGCAGATTCTGATTTAGCCAATGTGAGATTTTCTGTAATCCAGTTTCAGCTTTACTCAATGCTATTGGCCACGTTGGTCCTGAAAACAAAAGAACTGTGTCATCTGCAAAGGTGGTGATATTGCCTTCAATTTCCATACTGCACAGAGTATTTATATAGATCGAGTAGAGTGTTGGACCAAGGACTGAACCTTGCTGTACTCCATTTTCAACTTTGAGCTTGCTGCTTCCTTGTCCATTAACTCTGACACTCTGGGTCCGGTTTGACAAGTAGCTTTTCAATAGATCCCATGCCACTCCTCTGATTCCATAGTTCTAGAGCCTCTCGAGCAGAATATCATGTGACACAGTATAAAATGCTTTTTTCAGGTCCGGGAAAATTACCAGTGGTTTCTCTTCACAGTTGATTTTCTCAGTTATTTGTGAAATGACATTGTGGATTGCATCATTGGTATTACAGTTTGATTTAAAGCCATATTGATTTGGTGATAAAATATGTTCCTTTTCGAGGAAGTTAATAAGTCTTGATTTGATACATTTCTCAAAAAGTTCTGCTAATATATTTAGAAGTGATATTGGTCTATAACAGTTAAAATCTTTCTTGTCCCCTGCTTTAAAAATTGGGCATATAATAGCTTCCTTCAAGCACTGAGGAAAGGTGCCTTCTCCTAGGATTTTATTGGCAATCAGTGTTTATGGTCTAGAAAGAGCTATACTGTTCTGTTTGAGGAGCTCTGGTCTGAAGTTATCTGGGCCTGGTGCGCTGTCTGATTTGAGACTGCTGATTATTTTTTCATTTCTTCTTCAACTACAGGTGTAAAAAATATTGTCTCACAAACTCTAGTGTTTGTAACTGTGGGTTCGTCTGCAGGTTGTTGATTGTTTTGTTGATATATTTTGTGCCAGTTCAGATCCCATATTTTTGAAGAATTCGTTGAAAACTCTTGCAATGTCTCCATCATTCTCTCCCAGTTTCATTCTCTTCCTTGTACATCTAGTTCTTTGATTTGTGTTCTTGGTCTCTGAACTTGAGTTATTTCACGTATCACCTTTCATGTCTGCTTTGCATCTCTTAAGTTTCCAAACATGTGGGAAAAATATTGTTTTTTGCTTCTTCTATAAATCTGGTTAATAGGTCTCTGAATTTCCTGTAATATTGGTGTAGTTGCAAATTTGAGGTATTATTTCTACATTGTTTGTGAAGTTTATCTCTTCTCCTTATTGATGTTATTATTCCCACTGATATCCATGGCTTGATTTTTGTAGCTCTGGACAATAGTCGGGACTTATCTCAGCTGTGACTCTCCCACTACTCGCCACAAGTGTTCCTAGGTATACAAAGTCGTCCACCTGCTGAAATGTGTAGTGCCCAATTTTCATGTTCCTAGCACACCCTCTTACCACTGCTGGTGACACACGTAAATACTTTTTTTTGGCTTCAGTCTAATTTTTTACTTAGCACATTAATTTTCCACTGCAAATGAAACTGTATCAATGCTATTGTGAAGTTATTGAAAAGATCAGATATATGTATTGTGTAGAATGAAGAAATGTTTATTGGATAAATAAATAAAATATTACAAATTATTGTGATATCTTATGATATGAGAACCATTGAAGACATGAAAATATTGGACTAACTCTGAATATTTTCACAGGTTGGAGAAACCCATTATAGTGTCATAAATGATTAATTTATACTGAAATTTCATTACAGAATTTCAAGGTATCTCCTTGAAGGTCAGATAAATCAAGGTTTTCATTGGTGTCATTATTACGCAAGCATTAGCTCAAAATCCGTCTCCAATATTCTATCATCTACAGAATAGCTCCGAGATTTGTCAGAAATTGTAGGGAATTCAAGAGAAAAGTAAAAAAGAGTATAAGTGAGGGATAGAGAAAGAGAGATAGGAAGAGAAAGAGAGAGAGGAAAAGGACTGAAAGGGAGAGTGGAAAGATCAATCAAAAAGTTGTCTGTGTTTGCCTGATTGAAAAGGAGATGAAGAACGAATGTCAGCGACGCCAACAAGAACAGCCTAATTAATCATCCAAACATCATCTCTCTACAATCCACTGCTCTCCACTCCTATCTCTCTTCTTCTTCTCCTTGTTCTCCTACTTCTTCTCCTCTTTCATATCCTCCTCCTCCTTCTCTTCATCCTCCTCTACCTCCTACACCTCCTCCTCCTTTTAACTCTTTCTCCTTCCGCCACTTCCTCATAGTTCTGCTCCTCCTTTATTCCTCGTATTCCTCCGTTTGCTTACTCTTCTTCTACTACTCAGAGACAATCGCTTTTCTCCCAAACCATCCACATCCAACCCTCTGGAACAGAGATGGAATAACTCTTCTATTCTCTCTCTTCCAATCTTTCATTTCTTTCGATCACCTGCTGCCTCACCTCCTATTCTTTCGACTTGTTTCTACTCTATCCTTCTCATATCATCCTTCTCGTTGTCTTATTCTGTCCCTTGTCTACCTTCTTTCCATCTGTCTTCTCCATTGCTTTCATCCACTCAATCCACTGCTCTTCACTCTTATCTCTTTCCTTCTTCTTCCCGTCTTTTCCATCTCTTTACAAGTAATCTATGATATTTCTTGAAATTCATAATTATAATCTCTCCTATTTTATATTCATCACCTCTTACTTTTCCTCGTATCACTCCTTTAACTTCCAATCCTTATCTTTTCCTCAATTTTTCCTGTCCTCACACCTTACAAATTTTCTCTCACCCTCTTTTTCTGTATCAGAATAATTATCATCATACTACTTGACTCTTATTCCTCTCACCCTTCAGTCCTCCACCTTTTTATCCTCTCCACTTCCTCCAATCGTATTTTACTCATTTATATTATATTGTTCCACCTCCCTAAATCATATTTTTTGGTTCAAAGCTCTCTCCCACACAAGCTCCCACTGTTCATTCATTCTCAGTTCTTCTACTTTACCCCCATCAAACCTCTCCCTACTACTCTCCTCTCTTCTTTCTCTCTCTCTCCCTCAATCTTTCTCTTCTCAAGTGTTATCATCATCGTCATCATCATCATCATTATTATCAGGCTCCTTTTTGCCTCTGTTTGCTCTGTGTGATTGCTGCGGCACCACGCTGTGATTAATGCTGAAAAATCTTAATAGCTGGCTGCGAAATTTCACGGATCACATTTTCCACTCCATTATGCTTTGATTCGTTTTTTGTTGTTGCTAATGGAAGTGGGCTACCGTATTTGGGATAGGCTTTCATTGATAATATCACGTTGATGATGGCTCGAGAAGGATTCATTTTATTTGTAGTAGTCTAAGAATATTGGTAGTAGGCCTATGTGAAAAAATTCTTATTTATTTTTTGCTGGAAATAATGATGTCCAAATAATTTTATTCATGGAGGCAACAGGTAAAAACCCATTTTGCCTCCTTCACACATTACAATCATACACTATACAATCCAAAAATGTATTTTAAGAATTAAGTATGAAGAAATGTTAAAAAACAAGAAATGTAATGTAAGTGAAATAATAAGAAATGGAAATTGAATGAATCAAAAATACTAACAAAAGTATGTCAAATGAATGAGAATGAAATTAAATATAAGATTTTAACAATTTTAGAAAACTTGAAATCAATAATTACTGTATTCAATTAATCAATTATCAATAAACTACAATAAATTAATCAATAGGCCTGAAAATAATTATTCAATTGATCAATAATTATCAATAAATCACAACAAATAAATCAATATTTATAATGAGAAAATTGCAAAGGTAATTAATTAAACCCTGAACTTTAAAACTTAATAAAGTCTGTTGATTCAAGTTTAGCCTACAATGAAAAGAAAAATAGAATGTCTGTGAATCACTACCACATAAAATTAATGAAAGAAAGAAATGCAAATCACGAAATGACAAATCACATAATATTATCGACTAGATCGCACGCCATCCTACGGAATTTGTACGGGGAGAACCAAAAGATATCCAAGTGCTGAGAACAACTATTGAAAATTCTCTGTGCTCTATTCAGAGGAGAGTTATAATGACTCACCGTTCTGGAGCGTGAGATATGAAAAGAAAAGGTCGAACGGCGAGCAATGGTATTTATATAAATATTAATTTTGGAAAGCAGATACGGAGAATCAATTTTGTTATTTAAAAGATTATAAAGGAAAAGAAGAGATTTGACGTCACGTCTGACTTTCAGTGATTTAATTTCAAACATACTTCTTAAAGAATTGGTAGGGTAATCAAACGGGCAGAAAACATTGTGCTTTTTATAATAAATACATCTCAAGAATTTATTCTGCATTCGTTCTAGTATTTGAATCTGTTCATTATAATATGGATTCCAAATTTCGCTAGCATATTCCATCAGGCTTCTTACAATTGATTTGTATAACAGTACCAAAGGCACTATGTCTCCAAAGGGTGAGCATGTCCTCAAGATGAATCCCATCTGCTGATTAGCTCTATTAGATATGTAATCTACATGTGCATTGAAAGAAAAATCAGAACTGAAAACCACTCCAAGATCCTTGAACGATTCCACCTTTTCTAATGGTATACCATTTATATGGTAAACATGTATGAAAGGAGAAGACTGTCGAGTAAAACTCATGAATTTACATTTTCCTACATTTATTTTTAGTTCATTTGTAACACACCACTTGGACAAATTGTCAACGTCAATCTGTAAATCATAACAATCTCTCAGATCATTGACTTCTTTGAACAACTTGACATCATCTGCATACAAAAGACATTTTGATTTATTGATAACAGATGGGAGATCATTGATGAATAAAATAAAAAGGAGTGGCCCAAGGTTAGAGCCCTGAGGTACCCCCGATGTGCACTCAAAGAATTCTGATTTATATTGTTGAATTTTTACATATTGTTTTCTTGCTTGAAGGTAGCTCTGAACAAGATGAACCAGAGTATCGCAGAATCCCAACACTTTAAGTTTTCTTATCAGAAGTCTATGGTTGATAGTGTCAAAGGCTTTTGATAAATCTGTGTAAATAACATCAGTACGCCCTCCATCATCTAGAACATGTGACACTTCATTACTAAAAACCATAAGATTGGAAACAGTGGAGCGACGAGGTAAAAATCCATGCTGCTGGGGTGAAATAATTCTCTGACCCTGATCATAAATTATGGAATAAATAACTTTTTCAAAAACTTTAGAAAAACAATTTAAAATAGAAATTGGCCTATAATTTTTATATCATTTCTATTTCCAGATTTGAAAACTGGAGTAACCCTTGCCACCTTCCATTTTGAAGGAAATTTACCCGTCCTCAAAGATAAATTAAAAATAAATTTCAATGGCTTTATCAAGACTGCGGCACAGCCTTTAACAATAAAAGTTGGAATCGCATCAGGACCCTCAGAGCAGCCAGACTTAAGCTCATTAATCGCAGACAGGATGTCATCAAAAGAGACTGACCCAACACCCCCATTCAACAATGAGCAGCACTCAGACATCTCAGGAACCCCCTCTTGTGCATCAGGTGTATCAGCCTCATAAACAGATTTAAAATATTTAGAAAACCCATCGACGATGCCCCATAGTAGGACTCTCCGTCAAGTGTCATGGTCGACTCCACAAAAGAAGTTTTTCTTTTTGAATTCACATACTTCCAGAAATTTTTAACATTATTTCGCAAACTATTTTGAATTCTACTTAAATATGCCTCATAGGCTGCTGAAATTCTAGTTTTAAGAGATGCTCGTAATGTTTTAAATATATTATCATGATAGGGTGAAGTTCTTCTCTTTCTTGAACACTTATTCTTCAATTTCAAATCAGATATGATATCATGTGTGAACCAGGGAGGATACTTATTATTTGAAAAAATCACCCTCCTCTTAGGAATGAACTCATTGAAATGATGGTAAAGTATTTTATAAAACTTATCTACTGCAGAGTCAACGTCACCACTACAAAAAACGGAATCCCAACTGCAATCATGAATGAATTATCATGAGATTGAATATTTTGGTAGTTCATCATATTTCTACATAATTTACAAACAAAATTGTTTGAAAGTGCGTAGCTATCTGCCTGGTCTAATGAGAGACAATGACAAGGAAACAAGGTAAACAATGTAATTCAGGTGATGACTTAATAACCTAAATCTCACTATAGATGAGGAGGTATGGAGTGAGGTATGTGTGATGAGGAGGTATGGAGTAGATATGATGTAGTAAAGTATGCAGTAAAGATATCACTATGGGGTATGGGGAGATTAGCAGACAACATCGACAACTAGTTTAATGCCGGTTGCACAAAAGCTGATTAAATAATTTTAATCGTGGCTAATTTTACGAGAACCAGAGAAGGTACTTTGTTTCTCGGGTTCACATGAAATCAATTACGATTGAAATTCAAACATCTTTTTATGCAAACGGCCCTAGTATGTTTAAGTCTTAGAAAAGAGATAAAAAACTAAATTGTCATTCATCACCATTTAAGAAGGATTCTCAACTCCGGCTACGAAATGATCTTGACAATGATTCTTGAATGACAACTAAAACTATAACCTCTGTGGAGCGGTATTTTACTCGCCTCACATATGTTGAGAGATTTGCCAAATCATGTAGTGTTGTATCTAAATGCCACACGTTGGGCCGGCAAATCATGTGAAGCTCTTCCTGGGGGAGTCACTCTCACCTCCAAGGATAGGACAATACACGTAGGGTGATGTAATGCTGTATTAAAATGCCTCACGTATGTAGGGTGAATCTTGCACTGAATCAATGGTGTTGAAGTTATAAATTTGGTAACTGCGTGCGTGGATGCTAAGTGTACACCAGATTGATTGACTCACTACAAGATTCAATACAATTGTCGGAATCGCGGGAGGCCTAAACGTTCGCTCACCCTTGATTCTTCTAATGACAGATTGTATAATGATGAAATTTTTATAAGTAGTGTAGCGGACGCTAAACACTGAATACGGATACCTTAAAATTATTACCTGTGAAGAATGAGCATACAAAATCATACAGGTCGAGCAAAAATCCCGATGTAGATAATTTACGGGACTGCGTCTCTAATAAGTTCTGAAGGATTAAAATACGGTATTTGGACCAAATATCGTTCAGAATATACTTCGAGAACAGAGTCTTGTCGGGTTTTAAGCTCTATTGTAGGAATTTATATGATCTCTGGCTGCATCTGCTGTACAATTGATGTGTTCGCTCCTAAGTCGAGGTTGGTAACAGATAGAAGCTGATATATGAGCAGGTAAGGATAAAGAATAAATATCTCGATCTGACCCCACTCGCTACATCCACTTAGACCTGTTCCAATATCCAGCTTAATTCAATTATTCTAATGATCGTATTCGATCGGTTCTTGATGATATAGAACGTATCAGACACAATAATTGACAGGCTTAAGAAATAATCGAACTCAGAAAGCGAATTAACAAAACTGAAATATATTATAATAAAATATATGATCATACAGTGCAGATTCAGAATTTGATTTACAGGTTGATAATAATTTAGCATTAACAGAATAGTTAAAAATTTTCTGGTGCTTGCATGATACCATGCGTGATTCGACAGAATTTTACAATTGATAAAATTCAACAGTTTTGAAAAAATAGTGAAAAATGAGTTATAAAATATTTTTAAAATGCTCGGGGTCGTGTTTCTGGCAGCGGAGGATAGCTAATCAACTACAAGTTCTTATAAATTCAATAGGAATAAATTCTATGCTCTTAAATGCTAAAGCGCTTGTCGGCGTGGCCAATAATTTAACGAAGAAAATTTTATATCTTTTTGCACTGAAATATTTTCGAAGCGTAGATTGGGGCCCCTTTTAAAACTTATAACTCACGTGAAATTCCTTGGTGGTCATGGTTTTCTTTTTTAGATCAAAAATCGATTGATTGGCAGCAATCCAGGCTTCGGTTTCAGCACGTGTGGAATTTTAATTTAAATATCTCCTTCACCAAATTAATTAAGGGATAATTTACTTTAAACTTTTAAATTTATCGATTGATGAAAATAAATTTACAAATAACAAATAGATTGGCCTAAAATATCGGCTCACAAATAGAACATATAAAATCAAACAAGAAATTTTACAAATAGGTCTTGGTAACTATAAAGAGATCTGAACGGTGAGGATTTCAAAAGGGAAGTGCTGTCTTTTTTCTCTAAGCTTCTTGGCTAGACCTTTCTTCTGAGAATCTTGATGTAATAATTTGCATGAAAATTTGCCATTGGTAGAACGCTTGTGACGTAGACATGACGTCAGTGGCAAGCAGTAGAATATAATTCCTTTAATTACAATAATAATTCAATTTATGTAATTCTTAAAACTGCTTAATCTTATAGACATAGTTCCTCTCATACAATGTACATGTGCTAGCGTATATGATAAGGCAGGGTTGTTGTCTGATAGTAGATTAACATGTGTTGCTTTCAAACGATCACCTTTTTGGTGCTATTTCTATGCACTATGATTGGCTTAGGCTTGCCAAAGAGATTTAATTACCATGTGGTTCAGCTGAATTAATCATTAATAAATTAATATTCTTATACAATTTTTATTAGGTTTGAGATTGTTATAATTAATTTCTGCAGTTTTTACCAATAATATACTGTTCATGCTATGACCTAGTTAGTTACAATAAGACCTGACATATAATATAATTTCTTAAATAATAGATAATTTCAACGATAATACATACATTTTATTTTTATTTGAAATTCTTGGTCCTTTATTGATAGTTTTATAATTTTTAGAGATGGTATTATATCTTGCGTGAAGCCAGCATGACATTTGACAATACTTTGAATCAGTCAGCTGCGTTCGAACTGTTTTAAAAACATCTGATCAATAGTAAACAAAGTGTAACCTCAAATTCAATGAGCAGTTCGTAAATAATTCGTGCTTTATTTGCAGAACAATTATAATTTTATTGAATAATTTTCTAGAAAATGTTTAGTACAGACCGGTACTCTTATCTAATACACAGTTACTGATAAGTAAGCTTTATCGCTCGGTCGCTAACTATTCCTTTAGCAAATTCTTTCATTTTTAAAGGTAATCACAATTTTCTCTCTTCTCATGAGATCTATCTGAAAGATTCATCACACAAAAGCCCCCAGGATATTTTAAATAGGTAATTGGGAGACGAGTCGAAACAATGACTATTTGAAAAATCCGATATTGTGATGAATACACTATTTCATCTCCTTACTTCTACGAAAACTCCACACTTAATACTAAAAACAATATATCGTGCACTTTTGGCTACGAGAAAATGAATAATTGATTGTTCCTTTCATTGGATACAATCAAAATACAATAATTAATGAGGTCTCTTTGGATCCTTCATTAAAACAACTCCACAACTTCCATTCATGGGTGGCTTATGAGCAGACCCATAACTATAACAAATATACAAGATTCCACATATTATCCTCTCAGGATTCAAACAGTATTTGCAACAAATATAGATTTTCATCATTTTTCATAGTTATTACAGGTTTCGACTCTTTGTTCTGGCTTTTACATAAATTGGGTGAGAGTGTGATTTAACTTCGGTGACTTGACAATTGTCTACCGTTTGACTCGAGCAATTCCTTTTTTACGCTTAGTGCATTGTGTACAAACAGGGTTACACTTGAAATGGTTTTTTTTTTTTATTTTTATCAATGCTGGTTAACAAATATTATGCTTTCAAGATTATATTTATCAATTTGAATTACAATTCATGATCTTTGATGCAACAATAATAAATTTCACATTTGAAGGTAAGAATTTCATTTTCTTTTTAGCTTTTTAGCAATACATTTATATGACATAAAACATGCGCATTTCGTGCAAATTAACATAAATATATATTTTTGGTTGCGTTTTTTACTTATAATTCCACATTAAATAATAGGTTACAATAATTAATAACGATATTGCTTTGATTCCTTTACATTGACTCTATGATTTCGCACACATTGGTTGGTGGGACGAAGAAAATTATCGAACAGGCTTTGGTTCTGAATAGATTTTTCTATCGATTCTGTATTTCGAGGTTAGATTTACACATTTTTTTTCAAATAAACTTTGTTTTTTTTTCCTCCTATTCACTACTAATTTCATGTTATTTCTAATTTATAATTATTTTCCGTGGATGATATAATTCTTGTTTCTATTTTTCAGTTGTGCAGATGGTGTTAGACGATTGTTTTGGTGATGACTGTAGCACGAGACTGATGGCTTGATCAGGTTGGTAAATTTTTAATGTTGTTTTGCAGTTTTATTTTCTTGGCTTAGAGTTGATAATAATTTCTTCATTTAATGTGGATTGTTGATATTTCCTTATTAGCTGAGATGCGGCGAAGTTTAGGCTATGTTGATTAGGCTGCAGTAGAAAAATGCTAGCTGCAAAGATATGATTCGGTGGGTAGGTTGTGATTATGAAGTGTTTGATAATTGGTGTATTCCACAAATGTAGTTTCTAGTTGATTGAAAAATTATTTCTTCCTTAAGCCCCCATCTAAATTTGATTTGGTGTCATTCCAGGTCCAATTCCGATTTGTTACTGTCCGTTTTATTAAACTTTGCTTAAAACGAATGTGCCGGTGGTGTAAATCAATCCTTACAAACGTATTTCCTCTTGGTCGGCTGGTGACATGCAGTTTGCTATTCTTAAACCTTACATGCCGGTGGTGTTTGTGTGTTTTTTCAAATAATATTTTTCTTTCCGGCATGCTGGTGTACAGTCTGCTTGATTTTAACCGGACATGACTGCGGTGGTTGTAGGTCCTTTCTGATACCGTCTTCCTTTTTTCTTGCATGCTTGTAAAAGATTTGATGTACGATTTCAGCCTAACATGACGGCGGTGTAGATAGGTTCTTCTTGAGACTATTTCCTTTGTGTGTTGTTTTGATTTGTAGGTTTTTATTTTCAGTTGTGATTTCAATTTGTTGTGGGTTTCCGTTTCATTTCTATTGTTTAGTGGGCGATCTTCATGAGTATTGGTTTCATAATATGTTTCAGGTGCTGTTTTTGGTGGATGGGAGATACGTGCGGTCGGCGGTCCGGGCTGCTCTTCCACTCGGCGGGCAACATCCTTGGACTCCTGGTGTCCAGCGCGTGGTGGTATGGGCTGTCCCTCTACCTGATGGATGTCGTCCTCGGCCTGGCGGGTGATGTCGTCCGGTCCCTTTCGGCATTCTGCGGGTGGTGATGCGGGCTGTCCCTCTATGCCATTGATGACGTCCTCGGCTCGGCGGATGATGTCGTCCGGCTCCTCTCGGTGCTCTGCAGGGTGCGGTGCGACTTCGGTATTAATACTCCCGGTAGGTTGGTCTTCCATACACGTGTCACGTTCGCTTGCTTGTTTGACTTTCACCTCCTTCATTGTATCCTTCTCCACATGTACATGTTCCTTTAGGCTGACTTTGATGTTAATTGTTTTTGTATGCATATCTTGGGATATCCCATCTAATCGATTATTGGTTTCCAAAATTGATTTATCCAGACACTCGGCTAATTTTTTGATGGTATTATCTGTGTCGCGGAATGCTCCGTCCATTCGCTGACTCAACTTTTCCAAACCCTGTTCATTTATCTTCTTTGCTTCTTGAACTTCCTTATTCAGCTTGTTTATTGCTTCATTGGTTTGCTTGTTGTCTTTCTTTACCTCTTGAATTTCCTTCTTTAATTCTTCCTTTGCTTGTTTATTGTCTTATTTTAATTCTTCCTTTGTTTGTTCATTCATCTTGGCTATTGCTTTCAGGAGGGTGTCCATATCCATTGCGGGATCGGGTGTATGGCAAACGGTTATCTTCTGGTTTTTTATCCGGGCGACAGTACGAGAAATGGGAGTTCCTGACTCGGGGGCGTCGTCGTCCGTATGCTCTCCCGATGTTTCGTCCTCCGGCTCTTGGGCTGCCAACGGATCTTCCACTAGAATGCAGCTCTCCTCCACCTGTGTCGAAGATAAATCATCCAGTACATTGGGATGGAAATCGGCGGATGCGGTGGCGGATGCGGATGGCGGCGAACAATCGGGTGAGATGTCCTCGGTGTCCGACAGACTTGGATTGACCTGGTCGTTTCCTGCCATGGTTTGTGAGAAAATAATGCGACGAACGTGTGCGGTGAATAAAAAACGTGAAAGTGTTGATGTGATATACAAAATAATTAATAAGAAATCCAATAGGAATTGTTATAGCTTTGTAGTGAGTGAAATACAGAAAAAGTGGTTTAGCAATGTGTTCAGTGATAAAATGAGTCAAGTTAGCAATATCGTTAACATAAAAATGACAAGAACATACAGGATACACAATGGACACTTATGCGGTAATACAGGTACGCCTCTTATAACTTATTATTATTATTATTATTATAAATATTTTACTCTTATAATTTCTTGCCGCAATTCTATATATAGGGCTAGTATTCTTTGCAAAATTTTATATAAAAGCAGCAGTGTTCTGTTTGAATTATTCTGCAATATATCCGTGATTTAATTTCACTTCCCTCTTTATGCTTTAAAAATTAAAAAAAAAATGTAAATAACTTCAATCCTCTTTTCCGTAAAATTTTATAAATTGTTTCAACATAGACCTAATATTCTTCAAATAATACGACCTTTCTTATGGTATTTCTTATACCTATGACTTATAATATGACCAACTTCGAATAACACAATACCGTGATAAAATTCTGAGTTCGATTTTTCCTCTAAAAATTCATCAATCGATAAATTTCTTTTCCGTTCAAAAATTGGGTATGGTACGTCTTGCTGTTTTGTATAACAGTGAACAGTTAATATTAAATTTGAAGAAATTCACAACCATGAATTTTTCAAAAATTTTCCCGTTGTCAGCGCTATAGTATACTGAGCAACTAAATAATCCTCGTAGTCGATTATCCACCTCTTCAATGCCTATCACTGTTGGGCGCCAAATCATGTGAAGCGGTATTTTACTCGCCTCACATATGTTGAGAGATTTGCCAAATCATGTAGTGTTGTATCTAAATGCCACACGTTGGGCCGGCAAATCATGTGAAGCTCTTCCTGGGGGAGTCACTCTCACCTCCAAGGATAGGACAATACACGTAGGGTGATGTAATGCTGTATTTAAATGCCTCACGTATGTAGGGTGAATCTTGCACTGAATCAATGGTGTTGAAGTTATAAATTTGGTAACTGCGTGCGTGGATGCTAAGTGTACACCAGATTGATTGACTCACTACAAGATTCAATACAATTGTCGGAATCGCGGGAGGCCTAAACGTTCGCTCACCCTTGATTCTTCTAATGACAGATTGTATAATGATGAAATTTTTATAAGTAGTGTAGCGGACGCTAAACACTGAATACGGATACCTTAAAATTATTACCTGTGAAGAATGAGCATACAAAATCATACAGGTCGAGCAAAAATCCCGATGTAGATAATTTACGGGACTGCGTCTCTAATAAGTTCTGAAGGATTAAAATACGGTATTTGGACCAAATATCGTTCAGAATATACTTCGAGAACAGAGTCTTGTCGGGTTTTAAGCTCTATTGTAGGAATTTATATGATCTCTGGCTGCATCTGCTGTACAATTGATGTGTTCGCTCCTAAGTCGAGGTTGGTAACAGATAGAAGCTGATATATGAGCAGGTAAGGATAAAGAATAAATATCTCGATCTGACCCCACTCGCTACATCCACTTAGACCTGTTCCAATATCCAGCTTAATTCAATTATTCTAATGATCGTATTCGATCAGTTCTTGATGATATAGAACGTATCAGACACAATAATTGACAGGCTTGAGAAATAATCGAACTCAGAAAGCGAATTAACAAAACTGAAATATATTATAATAAAATATATGATCATACAGTGCAGATTCAGAATTTGATTTACAGGTTGATAATAATTTAGCATTAACAGAATAGTTAAAAATTTTCTGGTGCTTGCATGATACCATGCGTGATTCGACAGAATTTTACAATTGATAAAATTTAACAGTTTTGAAAAAATAGTGAAAAATGAGTTATAAAATATTTTTAAAATGCTCGGGGTCGTGTTTCTGGCAGCGGAGGATAGCTAATCAACTACAAGTTCTTATAAATTCAATAGGAATAAATTCTATGCTCTTAAATGCTAAAGTGCTTGTCGGCGTGGCCAATAATTTAACGAAGAAAATTTTATATCTTTTTGCACTGAAATATTTTCGAAGCGTAGATTGGGGCCCCTTTTAAAACTTATAACTCACGTGAAATTCCTTGGTGGTCGTGGTTTTCTTTTTTAGATCAAAAATCGTTTGATCGGCAGCAATCCAGGCTTCGGTTTCAGCACGTGTGGAATTTTAATTTAAATATCTCCTTCACCAAATTAATTAAGGGATAATTTACTTTAAACTTTTAAATTTATCGATTGATGAAAATAAATTTACAAATAACAAATAGATTGGCCTAAAATATCGGCTCACAAATAGAACATATAAAATCAAACAAGAAATTTTACAAATAGGTCTTGGTAACTATAAAGAGATCTGAACGGTGAGGATTTCAAAAGGGAAGTGCTGTCTTTTTTCTCTAAGCTTCTTGGCTAGACCTTTCTTCTGAGAATCTTGATGTAATAATTTGCATGAAAATTTGCCATTGGTAGAACGCTTGTGACGTAGACATGACGTCAGTGGCAAGCAGTAGAATATAATTCCTTTAATTACAATAATAATTCAATTTATGTAATTCTTAAAACTGCTTAATCTTATAGACATAGTTCCTCTCATACAATGTACATGTGCTAGCGTATATGATAAGGCAGGGTTGTTGTCTGATAGTAGATTAACATGTGTTGCTTTCAAACGATCACCTTTTTGGTGCTATTTCTATGCACTATGATTGGCTCAGGCTTGCCAAAGAGATTTAATTACCATGTGGTTCAGCTGAATTAATCATTAATAAATTAATATTCTTATACAATTTTTATTAGGTTTGAGATTGTTATAATTAATTTCTGCAGTTTTTACCAATAATATACTGTTCATGCTATGACCTAGTTAGTTACAATAAGACCTGACATATAATATAATTTCTTAAATAATAAATAATTTCAACGATAATACATACATTTTATTTTTATTTGAAATTCTTGGTCCTTTATTGATAGTTTTATAATTTTTAGAGATGGTATTATATCTTGCGTGAAGCCAGCATGACATTTGACAATACTTTGAATCAGTCAGCTGCGTTCGAACTGTTTTAAAAACATCTGATCGATAGTAAACAAAGTGTAACCTCAAATTCAATAAGCAGTTCGTAAATAATTCGTGCTTTATTTGCAGAACAATATTATAATTTTATTGAATAATTTTCTAGAAAATGTTCAGTACAGAACGGTACTCTTATCTAATACACAGTTACTGATAAGTAAGCTTTATCGCTCGGTCGCTAACTATTCCTTTAGCAAATTCTTTCATTTTTAAAGGTAATCACAATTTTCTCTCTTCTCATGAGATCTATCTGAAAGATTCATCACACCTCATAATACTATCTTGATATTACCTTTGGCCTTTGAAACTGATTAATAGTCACCATCCTTATTAAACAATATTACATGCCCAATTAGAAATAATTCATGAATCATGCAGATTCGAAATCAAATTAAGGCGAATAAAACATTTAAACGAATAAAATCAAATGACCTCATCCAATCTCAACTAAATTCAAACTTTGATTTGAGTTTTCGTTCAATGATGCTTATACATAAGCATCTGGATCAATCTAATCTCTCATCCATTTCCAACATACTGTCAACCAAACTTCTCATCCAATGTTGGAGATGTAATAGTGTGATATTGAGAGGGTATTATTGTAGTTGTTTTTGTGTTTCTTATATTGTTTTTCAGGTTTTTGAACTGAAATGAACTTCGATTTTACTGTTTGTTGAACCCTGCGTTTTAGTGTGAGAATATTTGACTCTGTCTTGTTGGAATTTGCTAACTTGTTGCCTAGTTGTCAAAATTAAAGCGATTTTCGTGCATTTTTCAAGTGCAGTTTCAATTTCTTGTCGAAAAAGCTACTGTATTTGAAAATTGTACGAGCATTGACCTTTTTGCAGCTTTGACTTTTCCACTGGAAGTTGTGCTCAACGCTCGTGGAGGGGGAACAATTTTCAGTGAAAGGGCCACAGTTCGTATTGAGAAGTGAACGGAAAATCATGTAACGGTGCGCGAGCCTCGGTCCTCTGAATGGGTCTATTGCCCATCCAGAGGGACAAATTGAAAAGTTTTTTTTAGTTATCAGTAATTTTTATGTAGTTAAATAGAAACCAAAATTTAATATTGTTAGTGAGAGTAGAACCAGGAAATTATTATTTGTGCGTATGAGTTCCAGTATAGTGAGTTTCTTAAATCGTATGTGTGTGTTTCTGAAGAGTCGAAATTAAAATTGTAAAAATGGTGAGTGCCAAACTTTTGTTGTCTTCGTATAATAGCTCAAAATTTAGCAACATAGAATGACCGAGGCCCGAATTTAAATGCAGCAAGTTAGCAGGTTCCCAAAATGTATAGATTAAAAAATTAAGTATGTCTTCTTGACCTGAATCGATTGCATTTAGAGTTCAATAAACCTGAGGTTAAATTTTAAAAGTATTTTAATTGAAGTTCCTGGCTCGTAGTTACTATAGTTGCTAGAATAGGTGACAATTAGTTTATGATGATAATCTGTGCATTTGAATGAACGAATCTACTAAAAGCTCCCAACCAATCAAGGATTCAAATAGAGATTTAATAGTATAATTTTAGCAAATATTAAAGAAAAGAAGAAACAACCCCCCTCCGTTTACATTGGTGGCCAGCGGTGGTATAGTCTGCAAGAATGACTATCGAACCACATGTATTCTTATATATTTCATATTTTGGAAGATCAAACTAAATAGAGACAAAGATGTCACCGGTTACAGAAATTATGTCAGGTGTGGTGTAGGGTTAAAAATACCTCCACCGGTTACATAATGGTGTCATATGTGTGGGGTTTGTCTGCAAAAATGACAAACATCCTAATGCCAGATTAATCAATAGTTTTGTGGATTGATAAGAATTATCGAGAAATCAGCCTGTTTCATTTTGAATATTTTTCTATCAACACGAGCAGGAACATAAAGTATAAACTTTTATTGTGATAATATGATTTTGGATTAGATTGTGAAATGTGAAGTATTTTGAAGATGAAAAGTGTTAGTTTTATAGAATGAATTTTGAAATCGGAGAATTTATTGATTAAAATTATTTTGTAGTTGAAGATAAAAAGATTTGTAGTTGAATCAGTATTGTGATGAGTTTTGAAATATATGCTTGAATATTGCGGAGTGGAATTTGATTCCAAGATCTGGAACAATGGAATAGATATTTGTAATATGAGCTTTCCGTTGACTGCAATAGCTGGCAACATTGCACCAGGCTGATGGAATTATAGAAAATGTAGAACGCATTGTTTAATAGAGAGAAATGAATTTTTGTTGAATTGAAAAACCTTGTAATGTAATTTTATGTTCAAATGTGATTACCGTAGTTCGTCAAGGAAAATGTTATGTGGGATTTTTTTTTTAAATTATGTTTTGTGAGAGAGAGTCCAAGGAGGTATGAAGTTGATTTTATATCCAGTTGTATTTCGAGAAAAAAAATGCTATGTACGAGAGATTGAGATGATTAGATTTGTTATATGAAAGAATGATGAATGAATATGGTATTATTTCCGCCCGTTTGAACCGAATACTCATTTTACGGCTGGATCGAGTAGGTTGTAATTTGAGGAATTTGGTTTATTCTGGGCAGAAATTGGTAAATGAGGTAAAATGGATTAATATGTGATTTTTTATTACTCAGCGGGACTGAGGTACTAAGGATAATACAGGAGGTATTATCGAGTGGTGACGACGATTTCAGCGGGACTGAGAGGTTTTGGGAATCGGGAATTCCAAGGTGTGATTGAATTCGGGAAATTCAATGAAAGAGATAACACAGTTAGGTGAACTGGTGTTATGGACATGGATCGGGCATCCATAGTTTAGCTGTTTAGAAGTTCTTGATTATAGGCATTTTCGACTATGCTGGCTCTTAAGAGGGCGATAGGGAAATTGGCCGGCCATCAAGTAGTGGAAGTATTTCATTTCATGGTTTAGTTCTATTATTCGACTAAGCTAAGGCTGCGAATAAATCTAACCTGAATAATTGAAAAAGAGATAGCTGACTCGGAAGTGTATGTTGGAAAGAGAGAGAAACAGTGTAGATGGTATAGATATCAACAAGTGTGTATGAGAGAGAGAGAATCTGTTTATTGTGTAATAAGAGTGATTAAGATCAACAAGTGTAATTGAGAATGAGAGAGAAAGTAACGGGTTGGAAAAAAATACTCCTTGGACTGTACGATGAGGACAATGGAAATCAGAGTAGAACAGAAAATCGTAATTATATTATTTTGTCAAAGATGAACGAGAGTAGAAATGGAACAAAAGAAGGACAAGAGGAGAGCGTGAAAAGGGATATGAAATAAACAGTTTTAAAAAGAAATTGTAAATTAGTTAAAGCGACAATTGAGTAAATATTGAACGCTACTTCGGTAATGCAGCTTTCAAAAGTGCAAGCTTGCATGCTATTGTTCTGTGATTATGAATTTGTAGATAGATAGAATACTGTTCCGATTTTTCATGATGACTTTAACTGATTAGCTGATACGAGATAATGATTTGATATTGCAGTAGATAATGACTTTGGAAATTATTTGAAGTTTTAGGAAATAGATTATGCGTTCTTATTTATTGTTGTCTTATGTGAAAAGTAAATATTTTGAGTCGAATTAATTTCAAAGGGCCCGGTCATTTCTATTCTGAACAAGTGTTAGTTATTTCTTTCTGGGACTGGCACATCCCAACTAAATTCTATGTTGAGAAAGTGATCGAGAGAGTTGTGGGATATGACGTCATTGATGCTGTGGTCAGTCAACGTTTCTGGAATCATCGGTCGCGGAGATCCTTACTGATTACGCTGAGGCCAGCATTTCTATCATCAGCTGACTGACCTACAACTGACAGCTCTGGCTGCCGGTTCGGCTGATGTCAACCACCTCGGGCTGAGATGCTGGGTGCTACCGTCAAGTGCATGGATGCACCTCTTCGACCACCCCCAACCATGTCGGAGGGCTGTTCCAGGTTCCGGCTTCTGGCGTAGATGATGATGTCAACCAAAGATGAGAGTTTCAAGTGTCAAGTGTTAGTGTGAAAGCAAATTAAGAGTGAATGAAATTTTGGTGAAATCGTCTTTTTTAGGGGAGGGGGTAATGTAATAGTGTGATATTGAGAGGGTATTATTGTAGTTGTTTTTGTGTTTCTTATATTGTTTTTCAGGTTTTTGAACTGAAATGAACTTCGATTTTACTGTTTGTTGAACCCTGCGTTTTAGTGTGAGAATATTTGACTCTGTCTTGTTGGAATTTGCTAACTTGTTGCCTAGTTGTCAAAATTAAAGCGATTTTCGTGCATTTTTCAAGTGCAGTTTCAATTTCTTGTCGAAAAAGCTACTGTATTTGAAAATTGTACGAGCATTGACCTTTTTGCAGCTTTGGCTTTTCCACTGGAAGTTGTGCTCAACGCTCGTGGAGGGGGAACAATTTTCAGTGAAAGGGCCACAGTTCGTATTGAGAAGTGAACGGAAAATCATGTAACGGTGCGCGAGCCTCGGTCCTCTGAATGGGTCTATTGCCCATCCAGAGGGACAAATTGAAAAGTTTTTTTTAGTTATCAGTAATTTTTATGTAGTTAAATAGAAACCAAAATTTAATATTGTTAGTGAGAGTAGAACCAGGAAATTATTATTTGTGCGTATGAGTTCCAGTATAGTGAGTTTCTTAAATCGTATGTGTGTGTTTCTGAAGAGTCGAAATTTAAATTGTAAAAATGGTGAGTGCCAAACTTTTGTTGTCTTCGTATAATAGCTCAAAATTTAGCAACATAGAATGACCGAGGCCCGAATTTAAATGCAGCAAGTTAGCAGGTTCCCAAAATGTATAGATTAAAAAATTAAGTATGTCTTCTTGACCTGAATCGATTGCATTTAGAGTTCAATAAACCTGAGGTTAAATTTTAAAAGTATTTTAATTGAAGTTCCTGGCTCGTAGTTACTATAGTTGCTAGAATAGGTGACAATTAGTTTATGATGATAATCTGTGCATTTGAATGAACGAATCTACTAAAAGCTCCCAACCAATCAAGGATTCAAATAGAGATTTAATAGTATAATTTTAGCAAATATTAAAGAAAAGAAGAAACAACCCCCCTCCGTTTACATTGGTGGCCAGCGGTGGTATAGTCTGCAAGAATGACTATCGAACCACATGTATTCTTATATATTTCATATTTTGGAAGATCAAACTAAATAGAGACAAAGATGTCACCGGTTACAGAAATTATGTCAGGTGTGGTGTAGGGTTAAAAATACCTCCACCGGTTACAGAGATATTTGGGAATCTTCGACACTTCGGTAACCTTTATTCCGTGGGACTGACAATTTTCATATGCGAATGCTGGAATATCATGGAATTTGCATAGAAAATGCACAATGTTTACCAAGCAACTACTCGAACTTGCCTCTACAACCCCTTTCTGAGAGAACCCTACCCCCACCCATGAAACCCACAACTAACTACCAAATTGGATTGATGTTTTGACGAGACTTACAAAGCTGCTAAGGAAACAATAAGGTTAACACCTAAGGTAAGTTTCCTCTCTCCACCAATTCAGGTGATCGTTTCTCACTCTCTCTTCCCCTTGTCAGTTGATAAATCCTGTCTTCTGCCTCCCTCACAACCATTGAGTTGGAATCTCCTTAGCGCAAAGTTTTGTCAATTAATTCTAGAAAGCCTATTTGAGCAGTGCTTTAACGAAGTTCACTCCTCATATAATATAATACTCTGAAGTAGCTTCAGCTATCAACAATATCTATCTTGGTTGTATGGATTCAATAGATTGGGGAGTGCCTGTAAAACTGGTTCGGCAAGAATAGAATGAAGGAAAATAATTCTTGTAGGGTTTGAGGAGGTTATAACTGATAAAATATGTGTTTTAGAGAAAAACTTCATATAACAAGGATTGTAGAGGAAGGTTTTCCGAATATTATCGTTGATAAAAGTGGAATATCGTCAACGGTCATCAATATACAAGCCATATAACATCCTGAAAGTTTTTGCGGCCATAGTGTTATGAGGTGTTTGCTTGTGATTTTGATTCATTATCATCGCATTCCAATTATACTAGTCCCAATGGAGAAATTGAGACATCTTACATGGCTATTATCAGAAAATGACCACGAAGTGCCTATTTAATTAGGCTACATTCCAGTACCTGGAAGTTTAAGATATTTGTACAATACAGATATTGATGACACATGCAATGATATAGTGAAGATCCAGATTCTCTCTAGAACAAAAGAACTAAAACCTCTCATTGATTCTGATTGTTAATATTGTGAGTTTGAATAAATAGAACTCGAATTTGAATTTTAAAATATTAAAGTGCGTACAGATACGCCACCAACACGCGAAATTCATTTTCATCAGCTGATGAATCTGTATTTGTACAGGAACATTGAGATACATAGATATTAGCTGTTGAAAATTGTACAGACTAGGAATATCTAGCACATAATCACCTCCACAGAAACTCAAACATCCCAATCATCATAACTTTTATAAATTAATGATACTTATCATAATGTCACCTCTTTTGTATGATTCTATTTGGAATTGGAGTAGATAGTAGTAGTTCAAGCATTCAATTTATTTATTCATTGATTCCTATTCTCATTGAATACATTGTCAGGGTGACCAACCTCGAACAGCGGAAGTGTTTGGAACAGTTTGGGACACAGTTCCTGCCCCTCGGTATTTGAGTGGTATGGAACTTCCTTTCCCTGGAATTCGAGGTTTGCAGCCCCCCATTTGGGTGTACAACCTATTTTAGGGGTGGGGTGAACCCCTATACCAGTTTGGAGGGTTCCTCTGGAACCACCAACAGGCTTTTACTCGGTTGATTGCAAGTTTGCTACTATTGTATGCGGTTGAACATTTTTTGTGTGGTAGAAGTCTTCTAGCTGTAGTGAGATTCACTTTGAAAACTGTCAGCATTTCTCATGAATGGCATTGAAACTTCGAAATTTAACCAATGCTGACAGTATGAAGTGAGTCTCTTCAGTGGTTCACTGTGTGGACAGGACAAGGTGGGGTATAGAAAGGTGAAGGAGTAGGTGCAGTTGATAGGAAAGGGAGGAGTTGATACAGAATGAGAGAGTAAAGGATAATGACAAAATAGAAGGATAAGATGAGGAAGAAGAAGATGATGATAAAGAAGGAGAAAGAAGAAAAAAAAGAGAAAAAGAAGAGAAAAAGAAGAGAAAGAGGAGGAAGAAGTGGAAGGAGAAGAAGAAGAAGAAGAAGAAGAAGAAGAAGAAGAAGAAGAAGAAGAAGAAGAAGAAGAAATCTCTACTAGTGCTTAGCGGTCATAGCCCTGGTGTGGTATAATAGTAGCATAGAACTTGACAAAGGGGTCCTGCAAAGTACAACTGCCCGCGGGCAAGCAATCTCAACCACAACATGCCTAGGGACATTTTCTTGTTTACCCCTTTTTCTCCACCCTTTCCACAGCATTCTTCCACCCCATTCTTCGTCCATAAGCAGTCAGCATGCTATTACATTGGAGTGCCACACGTTCTTTTCAACCAGCTTCCATTATATTCGCATGTTGTCGTTTACTTCTCATTATGTCCTTATGAAACGTTCAAAGAAATGGCTGCAAGTTTTCCGTTTCCTTTTGTACTAAATGAAGCTCATTCATTCAGATGGAATGTATTCTTCTTCACAACTCTTTTTCTTGTAACGTTTCATGTCTGATACTCATATTTTCTTATTTGTTATACTTTACTCTGTTGAACAAACACAACACAATCAACTTGTGAGCTCCCCGGGCTGGAGAACTCCTTTACAATGCCGCTGATATTATCTGAGATGTTAAGTTGGAAACGATTCACAATAATATTTCAAACTAGTCGTCAGGCTCGCTTCGCTCGCCATATCCGTCTAGCAAGGGAGCTCCGCCCCCTGGACCCCCGACTGGATCGTCCAAGAATGAGATCAGAAGGCTCGCTTCGCTCGCCTGCATTTTTCATTCGAGCATTTTTATCATATGTTAGGGTCGGGGGTCCAGACTAAACGTCTGGCTGAACGGATATGGCGAGCGAAGCGAGCCTTACGGCTAGTAATATAATATTACCAAGATTGAAGTAGCAGTGCCCAATCAATTTTTCCGCGATAAATGCATTTAAATCTTCAACTTGGTGCCAACCTAACAAAATCAACTCAACTTAATGCCAACCTGACAAAATTATTAATTTAGTTGCCAGTTAACAACTGTTTCGAAGAGGTACTCTATCTAGATTATAGTTCTATAGTAACATATGATATGGAAATTTCAATTATAATTAAGAGATTGGGAGAAGAAGAATATACATGCTAGAAGACGAACTTTAAACCCTTAAAAATAACCCTTAGAGTTAAAATATTGCCAAAAGATTTCTTAGTGCGCCTATAAAGGGCCAACTGAACATACCTACCAAATTTGAACGTTTTTGGTCCGGTAGATTTTTAGTTATGCGAGTGAGTGAGTGAGTGAGTGAGTCAGTCAGTCAGTCAGTGAGTGAGTAAGTGCCATTTCGCTCTTATATATATAGTTGCCCATATGATTTTTCACTTTCCTTCTCCTACTTGCTTCCATAGGTGAGGATAGCATTGTTACCAAAAAATTGATTACCATTGATACCAAAAAATTCAAGGTACTCAAATTCTCAAGTTTTTAAAACGTTTCAAGGTCCCGTTATACAAAAAACATGGAGGGTTTTTTGTGATTATAATTGCTATCAACAGATATCCTAGCTTAAATGATATGATTAGTATGGAATTGAGCACGCTTCTTTTATCGCAGTAAGATGGTTCAGAGCGAATGGCTCGGAGATTTTAAGTTGATTGATGGAATCATTCGATGGAATCATATTGTTGTAAATAAGTAGATAAATTCGAAAGTTATCGTCTAATATACAAACACTTCCACAAATGAAAGTCTCAAGTCAAAAGTAGGAGATCGCTAAGCTTCTTTGTTAATGAGACAGACTGTCTCATTCAGTAGAATCTCTCAAATGTAGTCAATCATGGAGGAACCAACGCTAATTCCTAATTGTCACTACTTATATTCGTTAAATGATCGAGAAATTTCCTAGTTTCTCGCTAACCTTCCCACAATCAGCTCCAAGCCCTTCTGAGTGCCCAATGAAATTCCATTTTTCAATTACACCAACAGTGGCATCATACAATCACAGCAGTTTGAGCACAGATTGAAAAACATGGCAAATGCTGAAAGCTTAGCTCTGCGTAAATTATTGGAATTGGTGATAGAGCAGTGTATGCTATCTATAGTCTGATTCATTTTCATCTGTCAGAGTTACTCATATGCTATGCTATATGCTATTTGCCATTCAAACAATGCAGACAGTTTGAATCACTCTGTAGTCTGGTCAGCTGGCTTATCACTGTGCTAATGCAGCCACTAAATTACCCTTAGCCCCTCCATCGTTACTCTGTGGGCATAGCCAGCCTCAGGGGTATTCTACAACTCTACCCCCTCCCACAAACAACACGAACAATGTGTCACAAAAAGCATGGCACAACTTGTGTTTCACAGTCCATTATTTTGCCATTAATGATCCTCTACTTACTCTCTCACATACACTGATTCTATTTTTCTCTCTCAGTAATTCTCTCTTTTCCTCCATTCAATTTGTACTACTCCGCTTCTTGTTTCCTATAGCTCCTCTATTACTCTATCACAAACCAATCTTGCATTCTTCACTGATTATCAATCATAATTGTTGCAAAAGCTTATCACTGCTAGTGATTCTGTTATCTAACAGTTGTTACAAGTAGAACGCTTTAATTAACTGTTAGTGATATCTGTTCGCCTATCCATTCTACTCATTTGTATATTTGAATTGAGTGTGTGAGCGAGTGAATTATACTAGTGTGATCAACTGCTGCCGTTACTGTACTATAATTTATTATCTTTTACTGCGTCCTTTAAGTGATGAGATTTTCTTGTATTGGGTGGGGGGGGGCTTGTAAACTTGGATTTTTTTTCAAACGCAAGGGGGGGAAACTAGAAGCTGATTATTTTTTTTAAATGTAGGTTGGTTTTCAATAAAAACACCTTAAAATAAGACTCACAGTGGACAAAGAGTCATAACCCCATAGAAAGATCCATTGAATCACTAATCAGTAGGATACCACAAATTTGTTCATATTGAGTATAAAGCTTGAATATAATAAAAAATAACAATATCGAGTGACCTGTCTGGCTCAGGTCTGGTGTCAGAGTTTTCAGGTCGAATATAATATTCTGTACCCTGATTAAATCAATGTGATCAGAGAAATCGATTTTCTTAGATATCAAGCTACTGAGACCACGTGATTTCAAGCTACTGAGACCACCACCAACTTCTTGACAAGAATAAAAACAGTCAGTCACTACTCACTATCGAGAGTGGGCAGCAACTTCCCCATTAGTCTACATCATGGGCGCAAATTCGTCGCAGGCTGCAAAAGTTCATAATACTCCAAACTCATTTTGGGTCATCCATTAAATGCATTTGTTGGGTGCCATAAACATCCAGTGTCGCATCCTGTATGCCTTATCTTGCATGCCACATGTTGCATGCCTCATGATTCATGCCCCAGAACACATGTCTCATGCTGCATGTCATAGGACACATGCCTCATGATTCATGCCACGGAACATGACAATACCTCATGCTGCATACGTCAAAGAACAAATTCCACATGTTGTATGCCACAAGGCACATGTCTCACGTGGCATGCCACATGCTGCGTGCCACTTTGTATCACTTAGCGCAAGTGCTCTCCAAAAACAGAACGGTGTCAGCAACATTCTGCAGATTAATTTCTCCCTTTGTCCGCTGGAAATTTTGTTTGTTCTGCACCAAGCAGAATGAATCTGCTGGAAATAAATTTTTTCATCAGAAGATCACCTATAATTCCAATTTCTGGGCACTGCTCTACATAGTATATAATCATGTCAACGGAAAAAGTCGCTGGACTAAATGTTAGAATCAATCCTCCACATTCAATCAAAATTCAGTTATTCATGGAAGATAATCTTCTATGATATTGCAGAGGATCAATACAGAAAGGCAACAGTGCTGCGCTGATTTCAAAAGTTAGCAGTGGATGAATCTCGTGGTTAAATATTCTGGAATGTCAATTAAAATTATTATCCTTTGAATAGGATCAAGTCAGAATATCATGCATTTCTGCCAAAATTTGAAATTGGTAAATACCAGAAGAAACAAATTCAAAATGAAGATGATCAAGAAAAGAAAGAAGAAAAAGATAAGGAGAAGGTTGTTACAAAAAAGTGAGGCAAATATACTCATTGATAATTTGTAGCATTGTTGAAAAGTATTCTCTTAAGTGCGGTGTCCCTTCACACAATCAATTCAATTCAATTCAATTCAATTCAATTCAATTTATTAAAAACACACAAAACAAGACAAAACAAAATTACAAAGATTTACGAAACAAATAAAACACAATAAAATGTTACAAATATAAAAAACCATGGGCTTAGTGTTTGGGTGTGTTGGAGAAGAGAAAAAAGAGAGGAAGATACCTAGCCAACTATGGTTTCCCATGTAATAGGCAGGCAAAGAAGAGAAGAGAAGTAATGAGGAAAAAAGGAAGGGAGAAATGGGGGGAAGGAAGAAAACAGAGGAATAGGTACTCAAAATAAAGGTAAGCGAGTCCACTGAAAAATGAAAAAACTAATGAAAAAAAAAAATAAAAATGCTGGAGCAGAAATCTCGAGTCATATATCTAAATGGAAGAAGAAATTACTGTATGTCCAGTTTTTTATATCCAGTTTAATTTTTCCGCTGACCTTATTGTCCATGAGAAAGTGATTCGGAATGAGGTTTATTATTTTAGTACCTATGTAAATTAATTGCCTCCTTATACATTCAATATTAGTGTTATAGGTTACATATTTGTTAGCAGTGGCCCTTAGATTATAATAATTAAGAGTAGAGTTTATTGTGAGAGGAAAATCGGATCTATATTTTATTAAGTACTCAATTACGGTTTTTATGTATAATTGACGTATAGTCATGACCTCAAAATCACTAAAAACCATATCCGTTGGATAGAGCCTGGGTTTGTTTAATATAGTTTTAATTATCAGTTTTTGTGCTACAAATAATTCAGCAATATGACAGTTAAAACAGCCTCCCCAAACAACTATGCCATACTGCAGAATTGACTTGACAAGAGCATGATACATCATTTTCAGGTGGTTCTTATTAAGAATTCTGTTAACTTGGTAAAATTTAAAGGATAAATATCTAATTTTTCTACATATGTATTTAATATGAACATCCCATTTAAGGTTTTCATCAATTATAATTCCCAAATACTTAGTATTATTGACTTTTTTAATGGTGGGACAATCACAATTACCCAAGTTTAAATTGCACTGAGAATGGAGTCTCAAATCTTGATTCTCGTTAGGCTGCCCTACTCTATTTGCAGAGAAAGTAATGTAATTAGTTTTTTCAATATTTAAACTTAAGGTATTCTTATCTAACCACTTTTTAATTAAAAGCATATTATTTTCAGCTATAGTATGAACTTCATTCCATGAATTTCCGTGAAAAATAGCTGCAGTATCATCTGCAAAGGATATCACAGTTGAGTTTAGAAGTCTTAAATTTAAAAAGTCATTTACATAGAGTATGAAAAGGATGGGAGAAAGTACAGTACCTTGAGGAAGACCATAAGAAGTTAAGTTAGTTACACTAGATTGATCATTTATGGTTAGGGACTGGGTTCTATTACTCAGATAGCTTTTGAACAATTTAAGCGAGACTCCTCTGAAACCATAGGACTCTAGTTTATTGAACAAAGTATTATGAGGTATTGTATCAAAAGCTTTGCGTATATCTAGGAAGACCGCAATAGTTTTCTTATTGGAGTTTATTTTATCAGATAAAGTATTGATGAATTTTATTAGAGCGTCAGATGTACTTTTACTATTTTGGAAACCGAATTGGTTCTTGTTGATTATTTTGTTAAGATTCAAGAAAGAAACAACTCTTGACTTTATTAGTTTCTCCATTATTTTAGCAAGGTTGCTGATAAGACTAATCGGTCTATAATTACAGGGATTAGTCGGGTCACCTTGTTTGAATAGAGGTTTTATTTTGGCTGATTTGAGGTGCTCGGGAAAATATCCCTCCTCAAAGCATCTATTAAAAATGAAAGCGAGAGGTTGAGATATAAAATTGGCTATTTTCTTCAGCGTAATATTACCTAGACCATCAATACCAGGACTGCAGTTGTTCTTTAGATTTTTAATAGTTGCCTCAACTTCAACTGGGCACGTTGGTCTCATAAAAAACGTATTATCGATCTGTATTGCAGGAAATCGATCACCAGTATTATCAGGGATATTGATAGTTTGAGCTTGTAATTTACCCACATTTGTGAAATAATTGTTGAGGGAGTGAGCATCAAGTTCAGTACTCTTTTCCTTGATACTGGCCTCACCTATAACCTCGTTTATGCACTTCCACAACTTCATGCTGTTGTTATTACAATTTTCAATTTTCCCTTTATAGTAGACTTCCTTTGCATGATTTATGATCTTATTCAAACCATTACGATAAGCCTTATATTCATTCTTTAAGATATTGTTATTAGGATCTCTTCTGAGTCTAGAATGCATTTTGTCCCGCGTGATTATTGATCTTATGATGCCTTCAGATATCCAGGGCTTCAGGGGACGAAGTCTGTTAGGTATCACTTTTACCTTCTTGCATTGATTGATGAGACTGGTCAAACGATCGACAAATTTATCCATAATAGTGTCAATGCTTCCATTCACGGTATAGATTTCTCCCCAATCTTCATTCCTTATGCGTTCCAATAGTGCATGATAGTTGGTTCTAGTTAATGTGTTTATCAATACGTTTCTATTATCCTTATTGATAGGGACCTTCACCAAGTTCAGTACAACCGCGTAGTGGTCAGTTATGGTTGTCCTAAATATAACTCCTTTAGTGAACATAGAATGGTTGCCTGAATTTTTATAAAAAATGTGGTCAATGCAAGAATTTGTTGTGGTTGTTACTCGGGTATCACCATTTATGTAAGACTTATAGCCATTACTATTGAAAATATGCAGATAATCTTGAACAGGAACACTAGTTGAATGTGTATTTATATTCATGTCTCCCGCCACACATACATTTATTCCATTAGGAATTTTACTGATTTCATTACTCAGACTATTAAGAAAATTATCAATATTTTGATTACTTGGTGATCTATAAACCCCAATCACCTTCACAATAAAATCATCAATTCTTAAGTCAGCACTAACTACATTGGCATCAGAGATATCGAGTGAAACTTCATTGAATCCTATGCAATCTTTTATGTACATGCATAATCCATCACATTTATTCTGTTTAGTGTACTTATTTATTGCCGTATATCCAGGAATGTTGAAAATGAACGGCATATCTGCAGTCAACCAGGTCTCAGTCAATATTATAATGTGAATATCAGTTTTCAATTCATTGAGGCAGCAAATAAACTGATCGAAATTAGCATTCAAACTACGTATATTCATAGACATAATATTGAAACACTCAGCATCTTTATTTCTGTCCTCGTGAAAGTGATAGTTCAAATAATCGTCGATTACATCTGTTTCATTTTCTGTTTCTAAAATATTAAGAACCTCTTCAGTGTCACTCATAACTTATATCATCAGGTCCACTTCTCTTTTCCTTGTTCCATTCAACAAGCCCCTTACTATCTATGAATTTAAGTTTTTTAATTAGTTTGTCCACAGCATCATCTACCAGACTGGTTGTTAAATACCTGAAAGTTTCAGTGTGTCTAGACAAGGCAACAATCGCATGGGGCATGCTGTTATAGATTTCATTCTCCTTGTACTTAATTCTGATTAGAATAACATTTTTATGAGTTAGCCCTTGTGCTTCGTGGATTGTGAGAAGTGCAACATCCTCTCTCCACTTTATAGTATCACCCACCATAAGTTTTTCTTCTTGGGTGAATGTTAATATCAAAGTGTCGGGTTGTATCAGATGGTATTCCCCATTTCTGTAAGTAGGCAGAATTGAGATAGCTCTTTCATTAAGCGTCGTAATATTTTCATAGACAGTGGAATCACGTTTCAATACTACTTGATATTATCATTCGATATTCCACTGACTGTTCTCTCCATTGCCTCTTGATACAGACAAAGTTACCTTTCAATATACAAGAAAATATTTCAAGTGGATATTACATGATCATGTATTCAAATACTTCCGCTTCAACAACAAATCAACCTCTCTAATCTTCCAATTCAACCCGAGTTAATCATCAAGGCTTATTGCCAACAGACTTCCATTCTCATGCCTCACTCTCTTTGTCAGAATTGCTTACATGATCGCATACCACTCAACAAATGTTGATAGTCTCAGATAAATCTCACAATACCACTATTCATCCCAAGAACATCGATCACATTCACTTAGTTGGTGTCAAGTCCCAGAGGAGAAGCCAACGTAGCTATGATGAAAGCCACCGAAATCGCAAACTATGAGGCGAATTTCCCCAATGCTTTGAACTATGTTGAGGCGCTATCGCAACTATGCTTTGAGCTCACCTCAAAATTGGATAATCAATCATCCTTCCTCATGATACTTAAATTATCATTGAGTTTGGAATACATAAAATGTTATTTATTATCTCTTCACCCATTAACAAAGTTTTTTAAAAACATTATATTCAAATCTTTGTTGCTTTGTAATGTTTGACATGTCACGTTTGAATGCATTAATATATAACTTCCAAATCGAATAATCAAATGATTGTATGGATCATAATGAACTTCTGATCGTAAATTTCTTTTTAGTTTCGAACAAATCCTCATAATTGAAGAATTGGTTATATAAGAAATAAAAAGTCACTTTGTCAATCCAACACTATAATGTCACTGCAATTCTATGGTCCAGTTCTAAGTTCTCCAAGTTGAAATTAATGAAATTCCAATTTTGAAGTAGAATATCCAATTCAACATTAGTGCTTCCCCGCTGTGAGATGCGAGTGTAAAACTGAGAGAAGGAAGAGATCTCATCGGACAAGGTAACAAGTAGGGCCATTCTTTGGAGTCATAAATTTATGATAAATTCAATTTTCTCTTCTGTGTCTGTTTGGAGAGTGAAAGAAAAAAAGAGACAGACAAAGAAAGATCAAGTGAGAATGAGAAAGAAAGTCGAGAAAAAGAGGGAGGGTTTGTGTGAGAGAGATAGATTGAAAGAGAGAGTATGAAAGGGGTCAGAGGGGTGTGCAAATAGACTGGTCTGAATGGAGTTTCAAACTTATTATTAATAAGATCACCATTGACTTTATACATTGGAGAATTTCGAGGCAGGTTCTTTGAGATCTGGTCACATTGTCCTTGTTACCTGATATTTATTTTTTTGAGCAAATAAGAATAATACAACTGATTGTTCAACTTTTTAATGGAAATTGAATGAAGTTATATATTAATAATAATATTTTTTTACTTTCCTTGCCCGATTACCATAGGTAAGGAGAGTATTGCTTTCCAAAAAAATTAAGGTAACCTAATTTCATGTTTTTTATACGTTTCATTACTTTCCTTGCCCTATTACCTTAGTATTGCTTTCCGAAAAAAATTAATGTACCCAAATTTCCAAATTTCGATATGTTTCAAGGTCCCCTGAGTCCAAAAAAGTGGTTTTTGGGTATTGGTCTGTATGTGTGTGTGTGTGTGTGTGTGTGTGTGTGTGTGTATGAGTGTATGTGCGTTATGACGTCGTGTCTTGGCACCATAAAATAATTTTGAAGTAAATAACTAATCTTTAGTAGAATTGTGAAATTGAAAGAATACATAGCCTAGTCAAGGTACCACTCAAATAAAATCGAATATTATTTATGATAAAGAGTAGTCATATTATCCATAAAGCGATAAGAGAAACATGCAAAATTGTAATTATGCAGTAATAAGAATTCTTTGGCAAAAATAAAATTATAAAGCGGCTTGTTTATTATTGGCAGATTATAAAAAAAGAAGATTGCTTGTACAATTTGAGGTTAGAATCCTTTGTTTTGATTTAATACATCAATCGATCTTAGATCAATCGACAACTTATTGAATTGATATCAAACAAATCAGCTGATTGCTCAATCAACTAATATGAATTGTATAATATTTTTACTCATAAAATTTACATATACTATATGTTAGGGAAGGTTTATTTAATAAGATAACAACGATTATTATGTTACTCGAATATTTATTGAAATCTAAAAAAAGTATGAAAAACAAGAGTATACAAAGCTCACATAAAAAATTAAATGTATATCGAATTATAGCTTCATATATTGAGATTTATTTATTGGAATGTTCTCAGGCTATTATCTAAGCTATTTATTTATACACTTTTATTCATCTTTGTATAACAAAGTTGGAGAAACCCTGAATCTTAAGTAACCAATTACATCACGTTTTACTAAGATTAGAAAGCCAATCAGAGGAAAGCTTATAAATTGTTAAAGGAAGAGATGAAATTTTTCTAAAAACTGCTCTCTCTGGCTTGTGATCTCGACCTATGCGGCAGCACATGAAGAATAGGGTCTTTTTTCCAATTAATTTTTAAAAGCATCAAGCCAATCCCTTTTTTAAATGTCAAGTATATGTATTTAATGTTCGATTATTTGTGAACTCAGTGTTTGTTAAAGAGTTCTTAACTGTAATTTATTCCCGTAAATATATCTTTAATACGGATAGAAACTTGTAAGAAATCTGGACCATACACGAGCCCTGCAGAGTCGAAAGGATCCAGCTAATTAATTATTGGAGATAATTAATTATTCTACGAGAACTTCAGAACATCATTATAGTGAGTGTGCTAATTATCTTAAATGAGCTCATTTAACAAAGGCCTTTATCAGTGAATTGGGGTATTAATCAAAGCGCTATATAAATTTTTATTCAAATTTGAGAAACTCGCAACGTGTTGAACACCATCATATAGTTTATAAGAACTCTTTTTATGAATTTATTTGATATATGTAGGAAGCTTATTTCCATGCACGGCACGAAACCACAAACCCTGAGATTTTAAATTATTACTTTTATTAATTATCATTCATTGATCAAAGTATGTTCTATTAAATCTATAGACTGAACATGTTCCAAGTTGTTAAGTTCTGAACCGACTTGAAGTCCATATATCAGTATTAATAAAATACATATTTTTACAGCTCACAATATTGTGAATGCTAATAAATCCTGTGATAATTATTAAAATAATAGAGAATTTATTTATTCAAAGAGAATTATATTCATCAAGAAATATTTTTGTCTATGTTATTTTATGGGAATATATTTTATGTTTTATGTCAGCATACAAAATTCTAGAAGTTTTTATTATTTTCCTAATTCATCTCGTGATATACAGTTTGAGCTGTCTTGGTACCAAGCATTATTATTCTGCAGCATATATAATTAGTGAATCAATTAATATTGATATTATTCAGAGCATTTATTACTCATCATCCTATGATGATAGTAACACTATTCAGCCAGCAAAATCTTACTGATAATTACATTAATAAGTCTACAATATGTCATATAAGGATCCAGAGAACTTCAAGAACTGGCGTTGTAAGTCTCAAGGAATTTCGAAAGGATAAATTAGTGCATACCTGTATTCATGACGAGCGTTTTAAGGATCAACTAGAAAAACCATAGTTGATTTTCATTATTCTCGATTGAATATATGGTTATTGATAATCGGTCGCCAACTGTCTTTTTGACTTCCTTATTGGTATTCTTCAATATCGTCACGAAAGCAGCGGTAAGAATTATTGATCACCAGTTATTGAAACCTATGGTGATTCATTATATTGGGAGTATTCATGCATCTACTGCTGAGCTAGAGCTGTGGTCTGAACCCAGCATATTTGCGAGCCGGACGGCCTTATCTTTTTACAAATTTATTTGCAAGCTAGGGATCTTAACAACTGCTCCAGTATATATCAAATATACCGCACCACATAAGAATGTCGCCCAACATGGATGGCAATACACCATTCCACAGCGTCTGTGTACACGATATCTCATCTCCAAATCAACGGAATGACTTGAAATTTGGAACTCAAGGTCCTTTCACTATAAGGATCCGACACGAACATTTTCGATCAAATACAATTCAAGATGGCGGCTAAAATGGCGAAAATGTTGTCAAAAACAGGGGTTTTCGCGATTTTCTCGAAAACGACTCAAACGATTTTGATCAAATTCATACCTAGAAAAGTCATTGATAAGCTTTATCAACTGCCACAAATCTCATATCTGTAAAAATCTCAGGAGCACTGCACCATCTATGCAAAGTTTGGTTTTAGATTCCCAATTATCAGGCTTCAGATACAATCTAAACAAAAGAAAATCGAGTGGGAAAGATTGAGCATAAAAATCTCTACAATTAATGTTGAGTAACATTTTCACCTAAAATTGAAAATAAGCTCGAAATTCGAGAAAATAAGATTAGTCAATTGCAAACTGTTGGCAACTGTTGATTCTATTGAATCATTGACTATGAAGAGATAGCAGATCTCGTGTATATCTAGCGTTATTGTCCTGTCACCAGCTGGCTCAGATCTTAGAAAAGTAGACTTGAGATGCGCGGGAACACTAGCGTCAGTTGATAAATTTTCATAACGGCAAGGAAAGTTGTGTGAGTGCACCACACTAGATTTTTTTTATTTCCATTAAGATGTGTACAAAAGAACAAAAAACAATATTAAATAAAATAATATTGATTACACTGTATGAATAGTTAAGTGATACAAAAGTTTGTATATAGCTAATGTCGTGAAAAAAAAAACAAAAAATCACTTCTACACACACAAACATCTGAAAGGAAAAAATTAGGTACTCCCGAGGCAAATATAAATATATAATATTATATCATAAATAGGCTATATATAAAATATTCATCATAATATTTTTATTTGCGAGGGTAAAATCGATAAGAGCGAGAATTTTCAATGATTCATTCTCTTTTGTTCTTAGTGGCTTCTTTTCTCTGCATATCATTCAATTTTATTGGAAAGCGGATAACAGGATCATGCCCGAAACTGTTCCCCTCATGATAATAATACATAAAATATATTACAATACAGTTGTAAACTACATAGTCTATTCAATAATATTTATCTTGATCTAATCAGCATCATTGATGTTTCAGTAACGAGGCTTGTGAATTTTCAATGTTATTCCAGTACGATAAACAGTTTTAATGAATGATAGATGGTATCATAGTCTGTCAAATGCATCCAGTGGACAATAGTGCCCCAAAATACAATACTATGACGTCACTCGACACTATCTCCCTCTAGCGTCAGACTCACACTTCCTCTCTCTTATTCAAGTTAGACACTTGTCATCAACTGGAAGTAGATTAGAATCTATCACGTGCAATGGATAGAATGACTGTGACTGTGATTTGATTCAGAAAACTAATCAGGTATTTCCAAACAATCAATACTATTTCTAGGATATGACATTTACCTCAGTTTCTTTGACCTGTATGCTAAGCAGGATGTTCAAGGCACAAATTTGTAATCTAGTAACATATATAAAGGATGGATAGATATCCTATGTAGCTCACTTTTGAATTTGTTGAATAAATGATTATTCATAGATATCCTATGTGGTCCACTTTTGAATTTGTTGAATAAATGATTATTCATAGATATCCTATGTAGCCCACTTTTGAATTTGTTGAATAAATGATTATTCATAGATATCCTATGTAGATCACTTTTGAATTTGTTGAATAAATGAATATTCATAGATATCCTATGTAGCCCACTTTTGAATTTGTTGAATAAATGATTATTCATAGATATCCTATGTAGATCACTTTTGAATTTGTTGAATAAATGAATATTCATAGATATCCTATGTAGCCCACTTTTGAAATTGTTGAATAATGATTATTCATTGAATCAATAAGGGGATGAATCTGGGAAGCGTATAAAAAGATAACAAACACCCGTTGAAAAACTCTCTGATTGATATTTTGAAGCTCATGCTTAATTAGATATAGATATCACACTTTTTTGCTGGATGATACTTACATGAATATTAATAAACAGATAAATAAATAAAGACTGCCTTATATATATTTTTTTTTCATTTATTTATTTATTTATGTAAGTATCATCCAGCAAAAAAGTGTGATATCTATATCTAATTAAGCATGAGCTTCAGAATATCAATCAGAAAGTTTTTCAACGGGTGTTTGTTATCTTTTTATACGCTTCCCAGATTCATCCTCCTTATTGATTCAATGAATAAATCATTATTCAACAAATTCAAAAGTGGGCTACATAGGATATCTATCCATCCTTTATATATGTAACTAAATTACAAATTTGTATATATATAAATATATATACTCTTGCATGAGTCATGACAAAACAACTTTGAAAATCATCTAAAATGTATTTGCTCTGTAGGATTCGAACCCACCATTGTCACAGCCACATTCTGTCAAATTTCGATAGCGCCTAATCGTACTGATATCAAAACAATCACTGCTTTCTACATATCCCATTTCGATATCAGTCATCATTAGCCTAGTTCATCAATTCCATTTTCATATTTTTTATAGCTCTAATAGCTTTAAAAGAATATAAATGAATTTTCATAATACCGTAATTATTACAAATTATAATATTATAATCTAGAAGTTTCTGTACATAGTAATAATTCATAATAATATTCCCGGATGTTTAGCCTAGTTTGAATATTGATAACATTGACGACTGACTTTCAGCAAGGAAGAACCGCAAATAAGAGATAAAAAACAAGTTTTCAAGGATGAAATTCAAGTAAAACTCCGCAATCTCATTTGATATAATCTCATTCTCACAAATAAATAGTGATTCATCGAATTGTCGGCAAGTATTAGTGGTGTATAACAGTGACTTAGTTATATTTTGTTTCAATGGTGGATTTCTATAGGAGTAAGTCCGTAATCCTTGACTTATCGCTCTAGAAATTACTCCATAGCATAGAATCTCTAAAATTATTCAGTTTGGAAGTGTTTGATTGTAGAGTCATGTGCAATATTATTCAGTATTGGAGTGTTGAGTACCGTTTGAAGTATGACATTTCCAGTTACGGATTGAATTTCACCTGTTGAATAATTTCTCAAACAAAAAATATAAATCTGGTTACACAAAAATAATTGCGTCCACTACTTCTGTTAAAGTGAGTATTTTAATTTATTTTTGAGCTCTTGCTATTTCGACGACTTATTAGGAGTTTCTTCAATGAATTGTATGAGGAACAATGTCAATTTCTTGGTTTTTATTTGATTTTTGTGAAGTTCAATTTCCAACTATCGTTAGTTTTCTCCAATATCTTGAAGACTCAGTAAAGGATCCGTTTCAGGATGTTGCCAAGCATATACAATCTTTCCAATTCACAGGACAAACTTACAGAAACCATCGTTAAAGTATAATTTGAAACTTTTTTTCAAAATATCATAATAATTATCTTTCAATCTTTGTAAACCCTTTTCCTAAGTAAAACGCTGTCAATAGTGATAACAGTATAACAAATCGTAGTTATCTAGTTACGTTGTTCAGTCAGGAAGATAAATTGAGATGTGAGATTTGTCACGTACCGACTACAGTAATTCCATGATTCATCTTCGAGACTCTTGAGAGAAACTAAGTTCTCGATTGGAATCTGGAAGAATAATTCATTAGAAAGAGAATGAGTCGCGGAAGAATGATAACATGATAGAATGAATGAATAGAGATTGGAGTGGTAGGGAGATGAAGAGAAAGAAGATGATCGAAAAGAAGAAGAAGAAAAAGAACGAAGTGGGAGTTGAGAGAAAAAGATTAGATCAAATGAGGCAGGATATCTGAGAACTGAAACGACAGCTGAATAAATGAGATGGCAAAGTATTAAAATTGAAAAAAGGATGCGAAGTTTCAGCTTCATTCATCTATTCCATTGGATTTATTTCTTCTTTTCCCATTTTCTTGCTTCTTATCGCTTCACCATTATTTTATTGCTTCGTTTTATTCTTGAAATGAGAAGTTCAATTTAGAGGAGTCACTGTAGTAATGATAAGTGCAGAAATTCTATTTTGTCCTATGTCCGTGTTCTCATTCGGCAAGAGATTATGAAATTCAGGCGTCAAAAATGCATAGAATCTCTCATATTTTGTAAGATTTGGTCTTGATACCAATTACCAATTGTTATAGCAGTTTTAGTGTTGAGTGTGAAATTCTCAATACAGCAACAAGTGTCAACTTAACGGTATTCCACCTTTAGGACAGGGGTTAGAGATGATAATTCTCAATACATTCAAAACATAGTCTCAATGGAGCTGCAGAGTCAAAAATTGTTTTCCACATATTGTGTTCAAATAACGTTGTCAAATGATTTATTGTTGCTGTATTGAGAATTTCACACTCAACACTAAGGCTGCTATAACAATAAATTGATGGAGAGCATAAAATGGTGAAATAATACATCAAATTGAAGAGAATAGACTCCTCTATAACCCAACGTTCAGTACTTATTTTTTCGATGCAGTGTTGTGAGTAATAAGCCCTGAAAGTGCAAAAAGTTGGAAGAAAACTGTCTTTTCAAAGAATTCTCACTTTGACAAGTGAATACCTCGAAAACTGAAGGAGATATCACAAACTCTACTCATCAAAACTTGTAAGGAATTTATCTAGCATAAATTTTGTTCAGTTAGTCATGGCGCTGAAATGCACTGTTTCCAAGATACATGCGTGTAAGCCAGAAATGAAAAACGCAACTTTTAAACCACCCTCTCACTCAAGCACAAGGGGTGGGGTCGAGGACTTTTGATATTTCCACCTTCTAATTAGTCCAAACAAAGCCGCAAAGTCAAATATTGTCTTCCAATCGTTCCCTCCAAGTTTCCCTGTCAATTGATCTATTGTTGATTGTTGTTGAACTGAAGATTTCACACTCAACACTATAACGGCTGCAAAAACTTTAGGGAGATGCGTGAAATAATGAAATCATAAATGAAATTGAAGAGAATATGATGCTCTATGAGATCATGATTAGCACGGATTTTTTCAATGGATCATTGAAAATTTAAGGCCAAAAAGATAAAAATCGGAGCCGGAAAGGTTTTTCTTAAAAATGTGACACCTTCGAGAGCTCATACCTTGAAAACTAGAAGATACTGGATATGGAAGAATGTTACAAATCAAACTTGTAGGCTAATTTGTAAACTTTAATTTTGTATTTGAAAGAAAATTACCGAAAGACGCATGTTGTTCGAGGTACGTGCAAAAGACCAAAATAATTATGGTACTTTGAAACCTCCCCCACCCCCTTAGCATAGGGTGTAGGAGTGAGGACTTTTGATAATATGTCCACCCACTTACTATCATTCAAAGAGCTGCAGGGTCAGAAATTGTATTCCAAACTTCTCCTTCTTTACCATTTTTTGAGCATTCGTTGCCTGGACTGATATCAATCATCATAGCAATCTTCTGAATAGGTCAATAAAACTGAACAGAAACAGTTTCAAATAACTGAACATTCTGATAATAACAAGATATTTATTCAATCCCTTTGATCCTTCCATTCTTTCTCACGTTTTCTTTATTTACATCAAGATTTCCCTTCTTCCCATCCTTCCAGGCACACAATTGAAATTGACAACCCTACAGAAAGAATTGAGATCTCGAGATTATAGCTACTGCAGGCTCCATAGGCTATAGTAATAGTTTATAACAGGGTTACTATATAGTTATGATATATAACCTTTATAGAGGCAAGTGCTTAGAATCCAAACTCATTTTCACTATACTATATCAAGTATTCCACTATACTCCTCTAACTGCACTAATATTAGATATATTATAGCTACTGCCCAGAATTCTCTATTTACGTCTTCGTACTTATCGAAAATAATGCATCAGTGAAGCAATTTTTTTTATTAACGCAGTAAAAGATTTCCACTTGGCGCATACTAAATTCGCAATAAATTTAGAAGTAGTTCAGAATTTATTGCTCTAGAACCTAGTGAGTCGAGATGAACTGATATAAATTTTATGACCGTCTTGAAAACAGATGACCGGTGGTTAGCAGAGGTAGTGAGAATGAGATTCACTTGAATCTGTCAGCATTGGTTAAATGTGAACCATTGGTGATATCCATACGAAATACTGCCAGTAGTGAGATCTATTTTAAACTGTCAGTATCTCCTTACAAACAAAGTGAATGCTTTCCATTCTACCAATGCTGTCAGTTTATAGAGAATCACACCAAGGCGTCTTCCAACTTTCAGAAGGCTTTGAATGCATTCGAGAGGTGCATCTTAAAAATGCAGTTTAGATGAGAAGATGAGCATTGGAGATGCATTTTATTGATATGCTGCAATTGATTTTTCCAAGGGCAAGGAAATGATTACTGTGGGCTGATTATAACTATGGAAAGCTAATTATAGTTGAGTTCGTTTGTTATAACTGGTTATTGAATTGTAATCATAATTTAAATTTCCATTCATTCAATCATAAACTCAACAATGAATTGTTTTCATATTCTGTTCATACGAATGTCTTTGTTATTATCCACTGTTCATCATTGTCTGATATGAATTTCAAATTCATTTTGATAATGTACTAATTGTAGGCCTATAAATATTATACCATTCAAACGAATGGAATTTAAATATGGCGAAAATCAAAATGCGATTCAAGGATTCATTAAATCATCTTAATCTTGATTTGAAAGAACATTATCTATAATACAAAAATTATACCTGAGAAATGACATAGTTGAAGGGAGTTTTTCTGCACACTATGCTATAATCCATTGCTAATCAAGTTTCAATCATTCTATTGCACGAACAAACATCATACTAACTTGACGAAAAGCTTGATTTTTAAATTTATCATCTTTGTATATCTGATTTACTAAGCTGAGAAATTGATTCTATCCTAAGATAGACTGATTTGGCCACTTGAGTATAAAATGAGTGTATTCTTAAATCATCCTGTATTCCATTTGTAATTCATTTATAATGCATATTATCGTGAAATAAATATTCTACAGTTATAGAACATTTCCAAGCAAATTGAAAAAAAATCAACTAGGCATATTTTCATTCATTTCATTAGGGTTTTCTCCAGAGTTGATCTGAAACTTAAGATTACATTATTATCTGGAATGGACGTACCATTTGTATGAATCCTTATTATTAGCTTTATACATCATAATGACAAACCCAGTAGAATGGGCACCTCAACAATTCTAATTGCCTTCAAACCAATGCAAATCTTGTAGGACACAGTCATACTAATCAATGCATAAGGCTAATGCTACTTAGTGCAGGCTATGAATTTAGGCTTATTATCCTGGAAGCACTTGTCAGTTTCGGCTGGAGTGGTGTCATAAATTAGTTCTTGTCATTACAATTCTGATGGAATTTATGATGTTAGCGAAGTGCTTGGTCAACTCACCCTAACCCTAGTTTGCAATGCTTTGAATTGTAATTTCTGTGTATAAATAACAGTTATTGGACCTGTTACCTGGCAGTAACATGTCTAGGAACACTGATTACTTCCAGTTATTGTGTGTATTGGATTTGAACTACTTAATTCTTCAAAATGACGTTGCAGATTTTCTATGATCACAAGTATAATGGATTGAGGAATATATTAATCCTCGTTCATTGATCCTATAGCTGTTTTATTGTTCATAGCTGTAGCATAGCTTATTGATTCTCTGTAGCATTTTATTCATGTTGGAACTCATCTACGGTACATCATAGATTGATGTGTATATCATTTTAGTACAGAGTTTTTCACCATGATGGTCCTATTCTTTGATACACTGATCACATAGTATCAGTGTATTAAGGTGCGTAAAGATATACGCTCCGCGAACATGAGCAATTCACTTTTAGTCAGCTGACTATATTTGTATTTTTACATAAACGGTAAGATACAGATATAAAAAGCTTGGCATCAGCTGATTAAAAGTGAATTGATCATGTTCGCGGCGCGTATATCTGTACGCACTTTTAGTTACAAATAGTACCAGTTATTTGTAACATTTACTACAGCATGGTCCAGCGTTGAAAGCCATTAGCATATCCTTCCCTTATCTTGGGGACTGAAACACCCCAGCCACCAGTGACATCTAGTAGCCCTAATTTATTGTCCCTGTCGTCATATGTGTGCACTCATATCAAGGCACACACAATTAACTGTTGCTGTGTGAAGTCTCCTATCTGTGCTAATGCTGTTAATATTCGCAGCAACTGAGGTGCTTTAATGGAATGTGGTCAATGAAGGGGAGTCACGGACTACGTGACATGTATCCTCACACCTCATTTATTCATGACTATAGTGAGTTACACTTCAAACTGTCAGGATTGGTTGAATTGGGAGTATTGTTGCTATGTGGACGAGCGTAGCGAGCTCCTACCTTTGATTTAGAATTATAACATCTGATTATCACACATACTGTCTGTCCCTAATGCGCCGACAATGATTCCAGCTGTCTGTATTGAATTTTGATTTTAAATTATTGACTGCATTTTCATTCTGGAATGGAGTGAACTATGAAGCTATTTCGATTCACATATAAATATCGGGGCACCGAGCTTCGCTCGTTATTTATTTATTGATAAACAGAACACAATTCTGCAAAATAATTGGGGAAGGACAAACAGGCATAGCCAAAAACTGTTTCTCTCCCGAATTTTGATTCATACACTATAAATGGTCCTAAAAGTAGGTTGTTTCATACACTTGAATCCAGGTCCAATTTTCAGTAAAAATATTTGAAAACAGAAAAGTTCTAATTTAGATTGTTTACGATCCAAATTGAATAACAAAAAAACACTTACTAATCACTTGAAACTGTAAAATAATGATTAACTTTGAATATTATGATATACTCTAATTTAGAGTGATAAATCATGTGATGTCAACAAATCAGATTATTTTGATAAAATTTCTAGATAATATTTCTCGCGAGATACGGTAAGCTGATTGAATGATTACACAGCTGATCTCCCACACAGGCACAAGCATCTTCTGTTATATACACACGACGAAATTATCATCTGTTCTTCCAAGGATGAATTATCCTTCTAATGTCCTTCAGCTAGTTTTTCCAGAGATGAGACATAGTGTTTCAAATTTTCATATCATAAACATACTATGTTCCAAATTTCGTGAAAATCGTAAGAGCCGTTTTCGAGATTCGTTGAACATAAATAACCAGATATAGAAACATAAAAATAGCCAGATATAAAAATATTAAAATAACCAGATAAAGAAATATAAAAATATAAACAGGAATACAGAAATTGCTCGCTTATAATAGGATTCATTACAAGTTGCAGATTTAATAAGGAGAAGTTGCAGTTTTATAAGTAGAATAGAATTGTCCATGAGCGAGTTCTTCAGCCCATAGTGCTCACTAGTTTATCATTACAAATCACAAATCGACTGTGAGCTGGAGCACAATGACTCAATCCTGCATGCGATTAATTGATCAGGCGAAGTGAGATCTATATAGCCAGTTACACACACATCGATTTCTGGACGGACGTACGATGTTTTTATAAATTCTTTCAGAATAAACACATGATGTCAAACATATTATGTTTGTCAAGTTCCGTTCAATCAATTTGAATTCATAAGGATGACAAAAAATCATACGTCCAAAAATCGATGTGTGTGTATCTGGCAATTCAAGTCAAGTGGGTCAACCTATCTAGTCTGTTTGGCCGAGACAAGTCATGCCCAGAGAGGGCGGAGCATTCAAACTACTTACAGTTATGAGAAACATATCAAAAGTTCATGAGAAACAATTCATGTGATATGATGAGAATAGATTGATAATTAATGAGTAATAAATCGATAGGGATAATATAGCCAATTAGTATAGAAAATAATTACCTGATCCAGCTAAGATCTCAGAGTAGCTCTAGTTCCAAATAATATCAAAATCAAAGTTAGGTTTTGTAGAAGAATTATGACAAGTACGTATTTCATTTGAAATAGAGTTGAGAATGAGAAATACAGAATTGTAATTATTACTTTCTCATTAAAGTATGCGTAACTACTTATGCAATGGATTATATCTTGCCAACTTGGGAAAAACATAGAATTTGCTTATGAAAAGAAGTGAATTTTCATTTCAATGAGGATGACCAGAATCGCCGGGCTTGCCACATTTGCATTTAGACTCGTTCTTTCTAATTTGAATATTTTTGCGAATAAAATTCATTACCTCACACGAAGAGAGATCAAGGGATGACAATCGCGTATTCCGGTAGTTTATTATGGAGATATCATGAGTACCAGCTCAACTTGAAACAAAACTCAACTTCACACATGTTTTTTACTTGCCTTAGGTAAGGAAATTATTGCTTTCCGAAAGAAATTAAGGTACCCAAATTTCCAAATTTCTATACGTTTCAAGTTCCCTGAGTCCAAAAAACATTAAAAACGGCTTCAACGATTTTGATCAAATTTATACCTAATATAGTCATTGATAAGCTCTATCAACTGCCACCAGTCCCATATCTGTAAAAAATCCAGGAGCTTGGCCCCGTCCATGCAAAGTTCGATTTTAGATTCCCAATTATCAGGATTCAGATACAATTTAAACAAAAAATTTCAAGTCGAAAGATTGAACAAGAAAATCTCTACAATTAATGTTGAGTAACATTTTCACCTAAAATTGAAAATAAGCTCGGAATTCGAGAAAATGTGATTATACAATTGCAAACGGTTGATTCCATTGAATCATTCACTATGAAGAGATAGCAGACCTCGTGTGTCTCCAGCGTTATTGTCCTGTCATCAGCTGGTTCAGATCTTGGAATAGACTTGAGGTGCGCGTGAACACTAGCGTCAGGTGATCAATTTTCATAACGGCAAGGAAAGTTGTGTGAGTGCGTCACACCAGATTTTTAAGCTATCAAAAGAAAAAATTATTAAAACCTTTTTACTTTGAGAAGAAATGTGTACTATAATAATGATTTGTATTCATCATAAAAATATAATGATTGTATTATTATTGTTATTCACGACGATTAGTATCGTTGCCAGTATAATATGCTCTTGAATATTTTACTTTCGAGTCTATTGTTTCTAATCGGGTATGAATTGATGTGCTAATACGTTTGATACCTATTATATACTCGTATATTCATTTCATAATTTATTATACTAGCGCAGGTGAATAGAATGTATTTTCTATTCTCAATCATCGATTTAGCCTGTTATCAGATCATTCATAGTTATTTCTTCCTATTTTGGAGAAAAAAATTAACTCATTCTAAATCTTTACTCAATCAAATAATCCCATTTCAAGCTCTTACAAAGTCGCAGTTGTCCGAGTGTAATCAATGGAACAATCAATATAAATCCACTCGTAGATAACATTATAAGGATCATGTTAATTTATTACAATTAATTGAACTAAAGTGACTGATTTCAGTTCATAATACAGCGGGAATAGATTAATATGATAATATACTGATGGAAGCTGCTCAGTACTAATGAAAAGCCACTGATAGTAATAACTATATCCTCCGCAAATACATAATTCTAACAATCCAATAATATTAATGCCTACTTAGCAGATATATTATTCGATGTCTTTACAACTACTGATTCATGGATAGTAGTTAATAAATCATCGATTTATCTATCAACTGGAATGGAATAGCACTGGAAATAATTACTCCACACTGGGGGCTAATGAACAACACTGCTATTTTCTAGATTTGAGGTTAACTGCTTCTCTCAGAGGATTTCCAGATTTGTGGATAACAGTCACCCCCTCCTCACAGGGGAGTGAGGCTAGTTGGATTGATTGTGAGTTTTATTATCAAGTGAAGTGCAATCGGTGCAACCCTCAGAGACACACTATTCACGCGAATCTCGCTCTTACGAACTGCTCTTACCAACTGAATTACGGACGAAAATCCCCTGCTCACATCGGAAGCGAGCCAACAATACTGGTGCAACTCTGCTTAGGCTACTGACAGCATTGGTTGAAAGGGAAGCATTGATAATACATATGAGAAACGCTGTTAATTTGAAGTGAGTCTCACTGTAGTGATAAAAGGTTTATAGGAAATGGAGCGAAGCTAATATATTCACTGATTAGCCGGCCTTGTGTGGGTGAGAAAGAATTTCCTAATTAACTCCGACAAATTTGTTTGTGAGTAATATTTTCATCTCGTGCCAAAATTATGAACGGATGGATGGGATCATCTGAATATTTTTGAGCTCAACTGAATTTTGTGATAAGCTTTACATTTGTGATAATCATTGCAGGCTAGCATCAGTGTCAAAAAATGCTTGAAAATTGACAGGAGACATTCAATTTATATGAAAATAGACTACCTACAAGGGAATTTATTGCATACATTTGTGGATTTATTCATGCAATTATACAGTTTCTATTGAGTAATGAATCAATTCAAATTGAATTGTCAAGGGTTTGTCTAGAATCGTCCATCGGTTATTAACTTCATCTGGACGTGGATATATTTATGGTAGTTCTATGAGAATCGATTGAGAACACTCTAAATATCAGAGTTATCCATTGTCCACAGTTTCAATTGGCTCAGTATAACTTTAACCTCGAAACATTTCCTAGGTATCCACAACTTTTCCAATCCCACTCAAATTCATCACTCGACCAATAGTCAATTATAATGTTCGTCATGATCCATGTCCAAGATGATGAATTCAATACATTGAATGAAGAGAGACGTTTCCAATAAATAAATATTTTAATCTGTTCTGGGCTTCATTCATGATTTGGTCTCATACCGTTATCCAACCACTGCTTCGAGCTAGCACCATATAAGTGCATACATTAAAGATTGAATAGTTAGTTATTTGTTATGCAGTGATCTTAATGAATTAATAATAACATGTCGATACGAACTGAAGGTTTCGTACAACATTGATTGAGTTCTTTTTGATAAACTACTACCAGGAATTTATCAACGATTGATCAATTATGAATGAAGAGTTGATTTAGGAATGTGTGGGGCTGCTACAATATTGGGAGAATGAATAATTGACTATCATCCTCATAACATATTAGTGTTATGAATGGACCGCGGTCTTTGATATAGTCAGTATTATACAACTGCATTCTCCGTTTTGAAGAGGATTCCATTATTGATATCGTACATTATGTCATTTGGTAACAAAAATGATTAGTTGGTTTAACTAGAATCTGCAATCTAGAGCGATTTATGAAGCTGCGTACAGACTTGAGCGCCACGAGCACGTGCATTTCACTTTCACCAGCTGATTAATATATCTCCTGTATGTGTACAGGAGCAGTACGATACATGTATAATGAATATATAATAAGTATTGTAATGGCGTATCCATGGCCATCCCATTTCCTTAATCTTTTATTTATTTTATACATTTTGTTCATGCTCGTATGATATAACAAATATTTTTGTATTTTCTAAAACGCTTTTTCTTTTACATTGACATGCCATGCTTGATTACTAACCCTCTGATCATAGTTTAAGCGAATGCTATTTAAACGCAACTAAATTTTCCACAAGGTGTCTGGCTAATTCTCAAATTATATGGCTCGACCGATTATTTAGGTCGCCGACTAGTAAGTACCAAAGAACCTAACCTCAATTATTATATATTTTACATTATTAAATAAACAGCAATAATACTTTCATTTTCATTTGGCTGTTCAAAACCATAGCCTGGTTCCATCAAAACCATTATCTGGTGATAACGATGAAGCTGCTTGCTCGAGACTCATCAATTTCCTATTCCTATTATTATTTTGAGGAATATCCAAATTTATATTCTTACAGTATATAGTCAGCTGTTGAATGCACATGATCTTAGCGCTCAAGTTTGTACTCATATATACCTCACTACTCATTCCTCAGAAGAGAAAACCTGGAAGAAGATATTGCAAGGAATGCATCAAGATTCGATTCTAATGTGAACAAAACGAACGTCAGTTGATCAGGAGTCAATCTGTGGATCATACAACGTCCACCAATCAGAACGTAAATGTCTACGCCCACGAAGCACTATTGTAGCTGATACCATTCAAATCGATGGGATGTTATTCTAAAAGTCAATTAGTTTAGGTATGGGAAGAATACATATATGAAATCCTTTTATTATTTTATTATTCCAAAGTGCAAAACAACATCGATCCCCTTGTTCAATATATTATTTTGTCTATTGATGGAAGAACATGGAGTCAATATTCTGTAAAAAATTATATGATAATATCATTATAAATTTGGTTCAATTAACAAATTTATAATTAATAATTAATATTCAAACATGAGATCTCAGGGATTTGTATGAATTCGAATCGTGCGTGGAAGTAAGCTTCCTACATATATTAAATAAATTTATAAATGTTCTTATGGACTATGTGATATTATTCAACACGTGGTGACTTTTTATTTTAATTCAAATTAATTGGAATAGCGCTTTTTTATTAATTACCCCACTGAACGTAGAAGAAACGAGCTCGTTTGAAATATCACTCACTGAATTGAAGTTCTAGATGTCTCGTGGATTGAATTAATTATTTCCAATAATTAATTAGGTAGGCTCCTTTTCGTCACTGCTGGGCTAACGCGTGATCCAGATTTTTATAAGTTTCTTTCGAATTAAAGCTATTTTTATGGGAATCTTTACAAATTACGAACTCTTTGACAGCACTGAGTTCACAGATAATTGACATTAATACAAATACTTTTGGCTTAATAGTTTTAAAATTTTTTAAAAAGGAAGAAGAAAGAACCCTAAACTCCATGTGCATCCTCTCAGGTCGGGATCTTAAGCCAGAAGAAGGAGGTTTTTAGAAAAATTTGTCTCTTCCACGAATAATTCTGTAAGCTACTCTCTGATTGGCCTTCAATTTGATAGACTCAATACAATTGGTTGCCTTGGGAATCAGGGCTTCCTCGGCTTTATAATAGAAAAAAAATTAAATAAAAAAGAATTTTTATACAAATGTATGGAGTGTTTATCTTAAATTGATTTCATGAATAAATCCTAACATGCGATGTTAATACATTCAGTCTTTATATGAGTTTTGTATACTCTTGATTTATCATGCTTTCTTAGATTATAATAAATATTTATACAAAAATAATGGGTGTTCGTATTTCTACACATCGACTTCCTATAGTATACATATATCCTTTATGAGTAAATTTTATATAATTCAACCTGTCATATGGGTTGATCGAATAATCAGCTGGTTCGCTCGGTATTGATTCCAATAATTATCGATTTATCCAAGATCGACTAATTCTTTTCAAAATGTAAACAAATAACTCTAACCTCAATGTTCATGCATTTTATTTTTTATAATCCGCCAATAATAAGTAAGCCGCTTTATAATTTTTTGATCTTACCAATGGGTTCTCATAATTATTAAATCACAATTATACATGTTTTCTTATCATTGTTGATAATGCTATTATTCCTAATCGCTAATAATACTTGATTTGAGTTGATTTATCCTTTGACTAGGTCTAACCTTCTTTCCAATTTTATAGTTCTATTATATTTCATTGGGTTCATTTTAAAATATTTGGTGGTATTAATTTACCACGTGACACAATACGCCCCTCTGATTTCTGATTTAAAACGACAATTCGAGAATATAATATAATTCTATGATCCAGTTGGTTTTGGATCAGAAATCATACATGTTACAAAGTCTGTTAATAAATCTACTGAGAATTCTACCTCCTAACAATTCAACAACATCTTCTTCTTCTTCTTCTTGCCTTCATGGATTAGGCTTTTGCCTGTTCCGACTCACAACAGCATTCTACAAAAAAACTAAATGTTTTTGAGGAATATATTATATCTAAAATTTATAGCTTATACAAGTATAAAATGTTATTAATTTTGAATTTCTTTATCAGCTTTTCCTATATTCTTATTTGATTTCCTCTATTGCCATCTTTTCCGAGGTCTACCAATGTCTCTTTTTCCTATCGGATGGTAATTTAAAATTTTTAAAGGAATTCTTTCCGTTGGCATTCTTATAATATGTTCCCTCCACTCGTTTCGATGACATACAACTTTTTCATTCATGTTGAAGGCACCCAATTCTCTTCTTATTTCTTCATTTCTTATGTGGTCTCGTCTGTCACAGCCCTTCGTTCTGCGTAGGAATCTCATTTCTGCTGCCTGCAGCCTGCTCTCCTGTGATTTCGTGGTGATCCATGATTCACTTCCATACAGGAGAACAGGGGCAGCCATCACTCTGTAGAACTTCATTATAGTTTCTTTCCTCGCTTTCTTCCCTAAAGTTCTGCTGATGTTACCACATATCGATTGGAATTTTCCGATTTTCCTTTCAACATCTAAATCATCTTTGAAACTGATATCACAACCAAGATAGCAGTATTGTGACACTTGCTCTAATACTTTGTTATCAATAACTATCTTTGATCGTGTGGGATACTTGCCAGTGAATGCCATAATTTTTGTCTTACTTTGAGAAATCCTGAAATTATAACCCTTGCTTATTTCATTTAGTACATGGACTGACTTTTGGAGGCTATCTTCATTTTCTTGTATTATCCAAAGGTCATCCGCGAACAATAGTGCGTTCAGGTAAACGTCTTCACTTAATTTAATACCTAAATCTACTCTGTATTTCCATTCTCTGAAAATGTCGTCAATGTAAATGTTGAATAAAGTGGGCGATAAACTACACCCTTGTCTAACTCCTTGATTAACATTAATTTCTCTTAGTCTATTCTTACCTGTATTTATAATTATCTTTGTATCGCGGTATAAGGTTTTGACAATATTAACCAGGTGCCTTGGATATCCTCTCTTCCACAGAATCTCCCAAAGCCGAATCCGATCAACTCTATCGAACGCTTTCTCAAAGTCGATAAAAGCCATATGCGTTTCCAAATATATTCACGCCTTTTCTCAATGATTCTCTTCACTGCAAAAACATTGTCTGAGCAAGATCTTCCTTTCCTGAATCCATTTTGCTCCTCATTCAGAATTGCTTCAGCTATTGTTTTTACACGGCAGTTGATTATTTTGGAATAAATTTTATATCCCACATTCAGAAGGCTAATTCCTCTATAGTTTTTACAGTCATTCCGACTTCCTTTTTTGAAAAGAGAAATAACCTCTGCTTTCCTCCACTCTTCTGGGATACAATACTTCCTCCAGCATTCATTCAACAGGTGTAGAAATCGTAATTCAAAGAACAAGCCTCCATATTTAAAGAGCTCTCCGTTTAATCCATCTAATCCAGCAGCCTTCCTGTTTTTTATGCTTCTTAAGGCATACTGCAATTCCTCAGTTGTAATTGGGTCCACTGACTTATTGATGACTGGGTCGGCCTCGGCATCATAATTTGTTTGACTATTTTCATCGTACCATAGCGCCTTGTAGTGATGTAGCCATTCCTCATCCGATATAATGTTTAAAGGAGCATTGTCTCGCTCAACCTTATTCATTGATCTCATGATCTTATACGCACATTGCTGCCTGCCATGTATATCTGTCTCAATAACATTAACAAACCTGTCCCATGAGTCCTGTTGAGCCTGCTTGACAACTTGTTTTGCAAAATTACGTTGTCTCATGTACTCTATCCTTGCTTGTGGAGTTTTCTTCTGCAACCAAATGAGATATGATTTCTGCTTTTCATGAATAGCTTCTTCTATGTCGGGATTCCAAATTCGCAATTGACTTCTACCTCTTCTCATTATCTTCTTCCCAAGTGCTTCAGTAGCAGCTTTCTGCATGCAAAATTTTATATTGAGCCACTCCGTTTCAATGTCTTCTGCCGTTGGAATTAGCATGAGGTGTTCTTGTAAGCGTTGCTGATATAAACCGCGTATGCTCTCATCCTGTAAAAGGTTTATCTTGAATACCTCTTCCTTTTGTATTTTGCATTTCCTGACAGTCCTCCATTTCTTTAATATCAAAACTTTACTAATTACGAGATAATGATCGCTGTAAATATCACATCCCCTAAATACCCTGACGTCCTGTACTAAGCTCTTCATCTTATCATTGACAATAACATAATCAATTATTGATCTCAAGCCTCTTGCATTCCAAGTGTACTTATGAATGTCCTTTTTCTTGAAAAATGTATTTGTTATTTTAAGAGCATTGAATGTGACAAATTGTCTCAGTTCTTGTCCATTGTGGTTTATAATTGTCTCTCCACAAGAACCCACAACGTCTGGAATAGGAATGTTGCCCACTCGTGCATTGAAATCCCCAACTATTGCAACATGATCTGTTTTGTTTATTTTTTTTTAAAATCCTTTGGAGGCTATCATAGAATGATTCGGTCTCTTCTTTCTTCCCTTCATCAGGCGCATAGATGCCAATGACAGTTAGATGGCCTCTTTCAATTTTGAGCCTTATCGATATTATTCTTTCATTTATGCAAGTATAGTCCAATACAGTTTTTCCACTTGCTGCTCACCATGATCGCTACTCCTGCACTTGCTCTTCGATTCTGTGGAACTCCTTTATACACCATCCAGTAGTCCTGCAAATCTTTCGTACCCTGTAACTTCCTCTTGGTCTCCGTGATTACAGCTATATCCACCTTTTGTTGTTTTAATATATTATTTAATTCATCATCTTTGTTTGATAGACCTCTAACATTCCATGTACCTAATTTCAAAATATCCATAATCCCAATTCAACAACATATACAACAATAAATAAATTCAATTCAAATACATACACCTTACATCGGCCAATCTCCTTCTACACACAATACACAAATAAAACTATCTCCTCCTCCATACACAATATAAACCTTTTTATAATCCACGCTCCGCCCTCAGGCTCGAAGCACATTTGAACGTTAGTGCAAAATCATTGCCAACCTAACAAACTGGTAATTCTCTGACTTGCAAAATATAATATTTTTTTTCTCCCTCAACATAGAACAGTGACTTGTACATTTTCATTTCATTCTCTTGCAGAATTTGGGCTTTGCTTTCATATAATGGATATTTTTAAGGATAATCTTTGGTAGGTTTTATCAACAAGAACTTCTTATTCATCTAATACATTGAGACTTTGGCTTAATGCTTTTGGTGGTAACTATGCAGTTTGATCATTTGGCGGATAATTTTAGTGATTTTCTCAATTAGTTTATACATAAATAATAATATATATTTTTATAATATCTCTACATGCAATTCACATTTATATGACACTTGATCTTTTTATTCGGGGTATCAGCTTGGATGATTTAATAGGCATTGACTACTCTGGTTTTCGTAGTGGACAGCTGGTTTCCATTGGCTTCGGTTCATCACTTGTCGCCATCTTGATGTCTCTTCCTGCTATACAACGGTAAGTTGGCTTTTAACATTAGAAGTTATTTATTCTCTTGCTTCATTAGTGAGGATGATATTAAAGGGTGGTTTCTAAATTTTTTATTTCTTTATTTTCAGGTGTTGTTATTCGAAGTGGATACTCGTCTGCTAATTAAGTATATTGTTGGCGTTCGTCTGGTACGTATATCTTGTCAGGTAGGCCAATGACGTTTCATCAAAATATTATTATTTATATCCTTATCGCTTAGTGTCTCGATAATGCGGTTTGAGATTAGAAATATTGGGCTTTGATCCTGTGAATTGTTTGGCGGCTCTGACGACCGATTCTCCATCAGCTCTCTTATCTTGGATAATTTAGAATATTTGCTTTGTCTATCCTCAACTTTTCTGGGTTTCAAATTGGTTTTGAAAATTTTTGAATTGATTCTCTTAGCATATATCACGCACTCATTCATCAGTACTTTAATAATATTTTCTTTAATTGCTATCACAGCCATAATAATAATAATATTCACGAAATAAATCAATGTATTTATTGTATTTCTTCCAACATAACCCTTCCATAAACAACAATCGTATAATTCCCTTTTCAATAAACAATGTACTATTCCTTTCGATTTTAGTTCACACGTTTTACCATCCATTATTATATTTGCAACATAATTTTTACCTGACATCATAGTCGTACTAATAATCATAACAAAATGAATCAGCATAATTGTTAAGCTTGTAACATAACCTCTTGGTGAACAATACACAGATGTTCTTTCCTTCAATGAACAATTCATTCCTTCTTTAAATTTTAATGCACATATTCCATCTTCCAATAGCTTCCTATAATAATTTCTTCCTTTATCATTTTCTAAACCCGTATCTGTTATTACTTTTTCCTTGTTTTTGAGCATGTTCTTTTCTTTATTCCGTAATTGCAATCACGACGGTAAGCTGCTTGCTTGAACCGCGTGTGCTTCGGGTGCATGTTGGTCCAATTATTCATCTCATCCTGGTGCCGGTATTCCTCTCTGTATGTTGCCTTCTTTTCCTGGTTGCTTTGTTTCTTAACGTCCTTTTTGCAGTGCTTGAATTTGGCATGCGGGCGGTAACCTCTCTTCCGGGGCCTTCTTTGTTGTTTTCTCCGGTGGGCCTTCCGGTGTTGGACTCTAGGGTTCACTCCGACGTCGTCCTGCTGATCACACTTTCGGCTTGCCTTGGTAGCGGTTGGCTCCTTGAACCTAGTGTGCCGCGGGTGGATCCAACGATGCTTAGGTGGTGGCTGTTCCAATCGGGTATGTTGTGGGGGGGTTGCTTGCTGGTACACAGGTTCGGTGCATAACTGTGGTTCATTGTTTTGGTCGGTGACATAAATATCAACATAAATCTCAACACAAATCTAGTTAATGAATATTGCAGCCTTCTACACTTAAACGGTTTTCAGTCATATATAAATAAACCCACAAGAGTACAGAATAATTCAATATCATGTCTGGATCACATGTTCTATAAGAATGAATCATCCGAATCAGAGGAGGTTTTGGGGGCGATATTGAAGATTGATATCACTGATCATTTTGGAACATCCCTCTGTTTGGGATTCAGGGGCCGCATTTGTGAACCAAATGAGAATAATGTTTTGAAAAAATAAATTATAGAAAACTTAATGATGATTTAAAAACCGAAACATGGAATGATATAGTAAACTACACAGACATAGAGAGTTTGACTGGTAAATTTATTGACAAACTTAATAACCATATAACAAATTCAAAAACTAAAGTCAATCTAAAGCATAAACTGAAACCACTAAAGAACTGGATTAGCATTGGTTTGGTTAACTGTATAAGGAAGAGAGATAAAATGTCTAAAAACGTGGCAAGACAGCCTTTCAATCTTGAACTGAAAATGGAATACAATAGGTATAGGAATGTTTTAAGAAATCTAATAAAAGAAGCAAAACAAAATTACTTTAAAAATAAGATAACAGAAAATAAATCCAACAGTAGAAAACTCTGGAATTGTATAAATGAATTACTGGATACAAAGAAAAAAAATTCTGATATTAAAATTGAACCTATAACATTAAATAAATATTTTTCTGAAGTCGGCAAAACATATGCTGAAAAATTACAAGAAAATATAATTATAGATAATACAACTGATCATTGTGTTCCCAATCTTCCAAATTGTTTGTTCTGGTTCCCCACAAATGAACAGGAAATAATAAACACTATAAACTCGTTGAAAAGTGACTCCTCACCTGGCATTGATGGAATTAGTAGTGTATGTTTGAAAAAGATATCCGAATACATAGCAAAACCTCTGGCTTTCATTATTAATGAATGTTTCGAGCATGGGCACTTTCCAAAGGAGTTCAAGATTGCAAGAGTTGTTCCACTTCATAAGGCTGGAAATATGAATGACCCTTCAAACTATCGACCCATAAGCCTGCTTTCCAATTTATCAAAGATTATGGAGAAGATAATAAAAAAAAGAATAATAAGCTATTTGGAAAAATTTAAAATACTCCATAAAAATCAATATGGCTTTCAGGCTGGTAAAAACACTCAGGACGCCATATCACATTTAATATCAATAGTAACGGATAATTTTGTTAATAGAAAAAAAACACTCACTGTATTCCTAGACTTGTCCAAAGCATTCGACACAATACCACATAGAAAATTGTTGAAAAAGCTAGAAAATATAGGAATTCGAGACAGACAATTGCAATTATTTGAAAATTATCTAAAAAACAGAGCACAGGTCATTACTGTTGGAAATAAATCTCATCAAATTAGCTTAACAGATTATGGAGTACCACAGGGAACTGTACTTTCCCCAATATTATTTCTCATCTATGTCAATGATCTACTCAGGTTCAGCAATGAAGAGAGAACTCTAATTTCATTTGCAGATGATACCACAGTAACTTTTACAGGTGGGTCATGGAAGGAGGTGAATGACCTAGCAGTGGAGGGACTGAAGGTTATCAAATCCTGGTTAGATAATAACACCTTGACACTTAACTATAAAAAAAGTAATTTCATAACCTTTTCACCAAACATCAGTACTCAACCCACAAATATAAACCTACAAATACATGCCTCATCCTGTGTTTCGTCCACATCTACCCCGTGCCGGTGTCCATTGCTGGGAGAAACTGACCATGCTAAATACCTTGGAGTTATAATTGATGCACATCTAAGATGGAACTATCACATTGATGATAAATGTAAGAAGTTGAAATACTTGATTTACAGATTCCATAGAATCAGTTTAATAAACAATAAGAGTATTGCAAAATTGCTATATACTGCATATGTTCAGTCCATCTTGCAGTATGGATTACTGGCTTGGGGTGGTGCGGCAAACTGTTACATAAATGGGTTATTCTTGTGCAGAAGTATATAATAAGAGCGGCTCTTGGAAAACAAAGACGTTTCCCGAGTGCTGAATTGTTCATAACATTTGATGTTTTGCAATTAAAAGAATTATACATTAAGAGTTTAATTCAACATGTAAAAAGGAAAAATATTGAAATTACTATTCGTGAAACTCCATATAATCTCAGAAATCAGACAGTTGAACAGGACAGAATTGACCTAGAAATTTGTAGGCGTCAATTAAATTTTAGAGTAAATAAAATCTTACAAACAGTTCCTGATAATATTATTAAAATTAGCTGTGATAAACATAAGGCTGGTGAATTTCACGACTGGATAAAGGCTTATGAGCCCACTTGGTGAGCCCACTTGTGTGTGTTTGTCTATTGTCAAATCGCGTGTATAGAGTTTTTGAAATCTCCGTTAGTCTTTTTTTTTTCTTGTTTTGTTTCACTTGACTTTCATCTGTTTTTTTCTGCAGTTTCATCTCCACATCCAAAATCATACGTCTAAAATCACACTGCTGTACGATAAAAAAGCAACTCGTATCCGCGCTCAGTTTTTTCTTTGCGGGTACTATATTGTTTCCGAAGTGTATTGATTTTTAGTTTAAAATGTTGAAAACATTTATTATACATTATTATATCATATTGTATCATGTTTTACTGCATACTGCTTGTTGTTTTGTACTTTTGGAAATAAATAAATTTCAAATTTCAAATTTCAAAAATTAGGGTCTTATCCTCCTGAATAACAACAGTATTATAATGCCTCAAATAACCTATAACCCTGGTCAGCATACAATGTCTATATTCAAAGAATCAAAATCAAAATTTTTACTATAGACTTTTATGGAAATTTCCATCCAATCTTTTCTCTATTATGAGAATTATGTTATCAAACTCGTGTGATACAGTTTGTCTGTATTTATGCAGCTTGAAAAAATTTTAATTTGAAGAGCAACTCAATTATTTTAGCCAGAACTTACAATAGATTATCAGATATATCTTGTTGAATCAACTTCAGATTATACTTCTTGCAGTTTTCAGTTTTATCAATAATTTTATGAATCATTGATAGTGAGATTGAGTAGGTAAGCTTTTCATCACGCTCCACTGGTTGGGTGCCATTGTGTGAAGTTGTGGATTGAAAATCCTTCACAGATAATACGATGTTTATGATATTTATAAGAGCAGTCTCTAAATTCACTCTTTTGCGAATAAATTCACAAAAAATTAAGGCCGTCCGGCTCGCAAAATTACTGGGTTCAAACCTCAGCTCTAGCTCAGTGGTAGATACACGAATATTCCAAATATAAGTAATTACCATAAGGTTCAATGACCAGTGATTGATAATTCTTACCGCTGCTTCTGTGAAGTTCTTGAAGAATACCAGTGAGGAAATTAAAAGAATATTTGATGACTGATTATCAGTAACCATGTACCACTAGAGAATAATCAGGACCAACTATAATTGTTTCTAGTTGATTCTTAAAACGCTCGTCGTGAATACAAGTATTCACCAATATACCCTTTCAAAATTCCTTAGAACTTACAACGCCAGTTCTTGAAGCTCTCTGGACCCTTATATGATATAACTTGAACCTTATTAATATAATTTTTTAATATACTTGTTCTGGCAGTTAAAATGAATATCATCAAAGGATGATAAACATTGAGTGCTCTGAATAAAGTTAATATTACTCGATTCGATAATTTTGAGTGCTGCTAAATATTTGTTGATATTAAAACAGCTCAAACTGCATATCACGAGATGAACTAGGATAAAATAAATTTCTACGATTTGTATGCTGACATAAAATACAAAATATATTCCCATAAAAAATATGTGTATAAAAATATTCGAAATATCTATAATTCACTTAAATAATCTATTTCTAAAATCTGAATAATTATCACAGGCTTTGCTAATACTCACAATAATGAGTTTCAAATTCATAAATATACTATAGTTAATACTGGTACTTATACTTCCAATCAATACAAAATTCTGCAAATAAAAACCTGTTCGGTCTATAGGTTTGATATACTATACTTGGTTCAATTAACAAATTTATAATTAATAAATTAATATTCAAACATGAGATCTCAGGGATTTGTATGAATTCGAATCGTGCGTGGAAGTAAGCTTCCTACATATATTAAATAAATTTATAAAATGTTCTTATGGACTATGTGATATTATTCAACACGTGGTGACTTTTTATTTTAATTCAAATTAATTGGAATAGCGCTTTTTTATTAATTACCCCACTGAACGTAGAAGAAACGAGCTCGTTTGAAATATCACTCACTGAATTGAAGTTCTAGATGTCTCGTGGATTGAATTAATTATTTCCAATAATTAATTAGGTAGGCTCCTTTTCGTCACTGCTGGGCTAACGCGTGATCCAGATTTTTATAAGTTTCTTTCGAATTAAAGCTATTTTTATGGGAATCTTTACAAATTACGAACTCTTTGACAGCACTGAGTTCACAGATAATTGACATTTAATACAAATACTTTACATTTAAAAAAGGGTTTGGCTTAATAGTTTTAAAATTTTTTAAAAAGGAAGAAGAAAGAACCCTAAACTCCATGTGCATCCTCTCAGGTCGGGATCTTAAGCCAGAAGAAGGAGGTTTTTAGAAAAATTTGTCTCTTCCACGAATAATTCTGTAAGCTACTCTCTGATTGGCCTTCAATTTGATAGACTCAATACAATTGGTTGCCTTGGGAATCAGGGCTTCCTCGGCTTTATAATAGAAAAAAAATTAAATAAAAAAGAATTTTTATACAAATGTATGGAGTGTTTATCTTAAATTGATTTCATAAATAAATCCTAACATGCGATGTTAATACATTCAGTCTTTATATGAGTTTTGTATACTCTTGATTTATCATGCTTTCTTAGATTATAATAAATATTTATACAAAAATAATGGGTGTTCGTATTTCTACACATCGACTTCCTATAGTATACATAATATATCCTTTATGAGTAAATTTTATATAATTCAACCTGTCATATGGGTTGATCGAATAATCAGCTGGTTCGCTCGGTATTGATTCCAATAATTATCGATTTATCCAAGATCGACTAATTCTTTTCAAAATGTAAACAAATAACTCTAACCTCAATGTTCATGCATTTTATTTTTTATAATCCGCCAATAATAAGTAAGCCGCTTTATAATTTTTTGATCTTACCAATGGGTTCTCATAATTATTAAATCACAATTATACATGTTTTCTTATCATTGTTGATAATGCTATTATTCCTAATCGCTAATAATACTTGATTTGAGTTGATTTATCCTTTGACTAGGTCTAACCTTCTTTCCAATTTTATAGTTCTATTATATTTCATTGGTTCATTTTAAAATATTTGGTGGTATTAATTTACCACGTGACAATGTGTACAGGAGCAGTACGATACATGTATAATGAATATATAATAAGTATTGTAATGGCGTATCCATGGCCATCTCATTTCCTTAATCTTTTATTTATTTTATACATTTTGTTCATGCTCGTATGATATAACAAATATTTTTGTATTTTCTAAAACGCTTTTTCTTTTACATTGACATGCCATGCTTGATTACTAACCCTCTGATCATAGTTTAAGCAAATGCTATTTAAACGCAAATAAATTTTCCACAAGGTGTCTGGCTAATTCTCAAATAATATGGCTCGACCGATTATTTAGGTCGCCGACTAGTAAGTACCAAATAACCTAACCTCAATTATTATATATTTTACATTATTAAATAAACAGCAATAATACTTTCATTTTCATTTGGCTGTTCAAAACCATAGCCTGGTTCCATCAAAACCATTATCTGGTGATAACGATGAAGCTGCTTGTTCGAGACTCATCAATTTCCTATTCCTATTATTATTTTGAGGAATATCCAAATTTATATTCTTACAGTATATAGTCAGCTGTTGAATGCGCATGATCTTAGCGCTCAAGTTTGTACTCATATATACCTCACTACTCATTCCTCAGAAGAGAAAACCTGGAAGAAGATATTGCAAGGAATGCATCAAGATTCGATTCTAATGTGAACAAAACGAACGTCAGTTGATCAGGAGTCAATCTGTGGATCATACAACGTCCACCAATCAGAACGTAAATGTCTACGCCCACGAAGCACTATTGTAGCTGATACCATTCAAATCGATGGGATGTTATTCTAACAGTCAATTAGTTTAGGGATGGGAGAAATACATATGAAATCCTTTTATTATTTTATTATTCCAAAGTGCAAAACAACATCGATCACCTTGTTCAATATATTATTTTGTCTATTGATGGAAGAACATGGAGTCAATATTCTGTAAAAAATTATATGATAATATCATTATAATTTTGTTTCCATGAAAATTTCCACAGTGTGATAATCGAATTTTTGGGTATACTTCTAACCATCTAGTTAGCTGATAACAGGAATTTACTACACTAGCAGGGTACCCGTGCTTCGCTACGAGAATTAAATGTTCAGATTATTTTTGTAAAATATTTATAACCTGAATTCTACCAAAGCCGTTATAATCGTTTTTGAGATCCATCATACAAACAAAAATTGCTTGCTGAATATAACTTGGATAATGAATTAATATAGTCTCGTCACTGTCATAGAATTTTGTATCCGAAAAGGTGCTCTCCCTCGATAAAAGTGTTCTTATATATAGGACCGTTTCAAGTTTCATTCAAAAACATTTCTAGAATACTCAGTTACCCAAAAATTGTTGTCAGTAAGTGTGATGATTAGTTGCGTTGTTATCACCTCAGTTTGAACAACACATTCAACTCTGTTGAAATATACATTAACTGCGTATTTTAAAAAGCAATCACGTTAGCGATGCCTTATGGTGTCACCCAGTTGCTCTTATGCACTCATCTTGACATCAGGGAATATTTTTATTGAATCATGCAATGTTTTCAAATCATATTGCTAAATGTTATAACCACAGCTGTTAATTTTCTCTCTTCCTCTCTTTAGTTTTCAACAAACGATGGAAATTTCTGTTTCAATAAGCTGCCACTTGGATGATCAATTTCTCCTCTCAAGTTATCTCAGAGATAAGACTCAGCTCAAATTTTTGAATCACTGACCTACTATTTGCTAGGAGCATCTTATGATCTGCCCTCTATCGTTGATAAATAGAGAAATTAGGCCACAGCTTGGCATGAAAATTATTGAGTCTAATCATTTGAATTATTAATTGAAGTGTTGGAAGTGCTCTGTAGAATAGTAGACTAATTGCAGCGAATTTTGTGGAATATTGAGCGGGGCTTAAGAGTCGACCTCGACTTTATCCATTGGCAATAGATATTCATCGTTGACAGTTATCAAATTAGCAGAGATCATGTTATTTTTGCTTTTGCTTGATGCAATTGAAAATAGAATTCCAAATCAAGTTTATTTGGAATTGGTTGAATCTGGTATCCATGGATCTCTTGCTTATTCTGGAATTTCTGGCATAGCCTATCCTCAAGCTGGTTTACACCGAAGTTATTGACAAAATGTTGTTGACAAACAACAAATTTTGTTATTGACAAAATGTTGATAACTTAATCCTTATGGATTCTATTAGATTGAACGGAACTTTACTAACACATATGTTCATCAAATGTTTACATTTTGTTAATAACTTTGGTGTAAACGCAGCTCTACTCTTCGTTTCACTTATTCAAAAGTGTAAAAGCAGCCAATCCACTGAATCTTTCTTCCATAGAAGTCCATTTATATAATAAGAGTCCATACATAATAATTAGTCCAACATTTAATGTGGCTGATTTCTCATGTCCTAAACTTTACTACCATAAATATTAAAGTGGGAATCTCTAAGTGGACATTTTAATGTTAATTTGAATAGTTCTAAATAGAGTTTATTCAATCACTTTGATTATTGACTACCTATATATGATTTCTTTCTTCAATCTTAGCTTGAAACCAAAAGCTTAGGGATGAAAATTTGAATGTAAATTAACATGTAACTTAATTTAATTTCTATCTAAATTGAGAACTTTAGTATTTACTTGTGATTCATTAATATAAATATCAATAGGTTTGTCTTGTGTCATGTAATGACATCAATATCGGGGACCGAGCTTCGCTCTGGAGTAAAAAGGCATAAAAAATTTATTACGAAAGAAGAAATTATAATATCATTCATAGTTCATACAGAAATGTTCTATCTAATCAGAGTGAATTGAGATTAATTCCCAGAGGAATGCAAAAATTTCCCTGACAAAGGCCCGGTAGCACAAAAGCCGGTTGAATTTTAATCCTGATTAATTTCACGTGAAACAAATCAGAGAAGACCATTTCAAAAAGATGGATCTACTGGAATTTATCAGGATTGAAAATAATCTGGCTTTTTCGCAACCAGCACTGAGTACCTGATTGAATGATTACAAAAGTTCAACAGCTGAGTCATAATTTTGACACAGTGCCACACACATGAACTCGCTCACTTACTTTCATCATCAACAGACGACGAAATAATTATTATCAGCTGTTTTTTCAAGGATAAATAATGATTATCCTTTCAATGTCCTTCAGCGAGTTTACCCAGGGATGAGACCTAGTGCAATCGAATTTTTATATTATAAACCCACTATGCTCTGAATTTCGTGAGAATCGTTAGAGCCGTTTTCGAGATCCGGTGGAATACAAACATATAAACATCTAGATATCTCAACATCTGAACATTGAAACATATAAACAGAAATTGCTCGTTTAATAGTATAGGATGAAAGGAAATAGGACCAACTGATGGAATATTATGTTTTTTTCAATATAGTTTCTGACTGATTTTGAAACTATATCAGGTCCAGTAGCTCAAAAGCCTGTTCAATTCCAATCATGATTAAATTCCATGAGAACTAATCAGAGCAGGAGTTTTTTCCAATAGATGGCTTCTCTGATTGGTTCTCGTGGTATTTAGTCCGGTTAAGGAATTAACAGACAGGACAACTGGCTCTCTCAAGGCCATGGCTGCGTAGAAACATAGAGCAACAGAGGAACCAATACAACAGAAGCTGAAGAAATTAGTCGCATTTCTATCACCTCACAATAAACATAAATTCAACTACCATATGTTTGGAGAGATCGATTTAAAATTTATTTTGCTATCATCCGGTCACTTTCTGTACCTATTCTCCCAGATGATCCATTTACATTTATTATTACATTCCTTAATCACAACATCAAATTCAACTACCATATGTTTGGAGAGATCGATTTAAAATTTATTTTGCTATCATCCGGTCACTTTCTGTACCTATTCTCCCAGATGATCCATTTACATTTATTATTACATTCCTTAATCACAACATCAAATTAATGATTGGGAGAGAATCAACAGGATAAACCCAAAACTGTTCCTCTCCCTAATTTTGATAAAAATAGTCCAAATGAGTTTATGAAAAACTGAATACTGCAATAAGATCGCTGAATTTGGTAACTAAACTACAGCTATTATAATCTTTTTCACTTGCTCACACTTTCGTTTTCAACAGAGTATGGAAACTTTTTTTGATCAGCTGCTACTTGAGGGACCAATAATCCTTTCTGAAAGAGCTTCAGCGATTTTTCCCAGAGTTGAGACCTGTTCCAAAATAATTTTTTCATCACAAACGTACTCTATGCCTGATTTAATAAAAAAATGTTAGAGGCGTTTTCGAGATCCGTCAGAAATACATACATATCCGCAAACACACATATTTAAACAGAAATTGTTCGCTTAGTATAATTGACTTCAATGATTATGATTTCTTTCAATGAGAGCTTATTTCACATAATAATAAAAACGGGTAAAAAAGAGAAAATGTCAAACATAATTGAAATCGAAACTAATAACAGCTGACATGAAAAGAAAAAATGGCAATAATAATTTTGAAATCGAAACAGTAGCTATCATCTTATCTCCATCTTTCTCAAACAAATTATAGTAAGATTCACATCAATGTGTCAGCATTATTTGAATGGGGAGCATTGATGCTATTAATGAGGTATACTGACAGTTTCAAGTGAATATCAACGAACTGTTATGCATATTCTCCAATATTTTTATCGAAAGCTACCTACTATTTTCTTTGGTAACACAACTAATGTTGAGGAATAATTGATTCATGGGAAAAGCGTCTTACTTCTATGGAAGATATTTTCACATTAGGAAAAGCAACAACAGCTATTTAGCCGTTTAAATAAATAGCCCCTTTCTTTCGTCAAGTTAAATTTTGGCTGAATCTCCTCATTCTTTGCACACAGATTCCACAACGGACACTTCTGAAGTTTCAAAAATATCCTCCATTCATCATACTGAATAATTAAAATTTCATAAAAATTGTTTAAGCTGTTCACGCGATCTGTCAGATATACAAACAGAATTAGTCTTGATAGAATAGGATCAATTTATTGATAGAACTCCCGTCATAAAAGTTTTTTTATGAAACATAGAAGTTATCTATACTCCCAGGAATAGAAATAAAAATATTTATCCTTATATTCATATTCTAATATTTATAAATCTGATTACCCTTTTTAAAATTATTCAACACGACATGTTTCGGCTATAAATAATGCAATTATCAAGTGATTAGGAAATAAATAATAATATAATAGTCTCAGGAATAGCTCTGATTAAAGTAGCAGTGCCCAATCAATTTTTCCGCGATAAATGCATTTTAATCTTCAACTTGGTGCCAACCTAACAAAGTTAACTCAACTTAATGCCAACCTGACAAAATTTTTTATTTGGTTAGCAGTTAACAACTGTTTCGAAGAGGTACTCTCTCTAGATTATAGTTCTATATTAACATATGATATGTACATTTCAATTATAATAAAGAGATTGGAATAAGGAGAATATACATGCTAAAAGACCAACTTCAAACCTTAAAAACCACCCTTAAAGTTGAAATATCGCCAAAAGATTTCTTAGTAAGCACCTAGGACTTATAAGGAAGCTATATTTCAAGTTCTGCTGCAATCCGTCCAGTAGTTTTCCAGAAATCATGAACAGTGAGTCAGTGAGTCAGTGAGTCAGTGAGTCAGTGAGATAAGAATTTCATAAGTATAGATTTACAGCTGTTAAAAACAACTACTTTTCCATACTGATATTTCAATCTCCTAAAGAGCACATCATTTTAATAATGAAGCAAATCTCTCTTGCTCTCCAACTCTCTTCCTCTCACACACATACTCTCTCGCGCTCTCAATCTCTCTCTCTCTGTTCACTCGTAGGAGCACTGGGTGGTGGAAGGTGATGTAGGCATAGTTGCTCGCTTAGTAATTAATGCTGTGTACTCAACAATGATGGAGATTGAGAAAAATTAAACAAGAAAGGCGTTTGGTAAATGAGGAACAGAAAGAAGTGGAAGATAGAAAAAAGAGGGAGAATAGGATAGGAGGGAGAAGAAGAATAATAAAAGTAGAGATTTAGCGAGAATGAGGAATTAGCGTGGTAGCTAATTGCACTCTAATAGAGGATGATGTTGAGTATGAGGGGGGGGGGTGAAAAGGGGTGTGTAATAGAAGATCACTCCCTCAAGGCCGTTTTCGTTGATTGAGTAGCCTACAGGGGCGTTTCCTGTACTCTTCCACATATTTTCACCACACTGCTTTGTTTTCATGTTCCTGTGCAATTTTCCTACACCTCGTTTATCACACATTATTCTCACTTTTAATAGAAGTTTTCGCATGCTTTTCACTTGATTTATTCAAAATCTTCCCACTTCTGTATTTTTCCCCTTTCAAATGTTGCTCTTGATTCAGTATTAATTTGATTGTCACCGCAGTGTCATGGTTTCAATAAATTATTGCTAGTTCTTATGGAACTCATTTCCAAAGTGGTATCACACTCTGAGAGAGAGATGATCTCTTAGATCTATCTAATTTTCTCTTGTAGGTTGAACTCAAATCTCATAGATTGTATAATTAGGTAGCAGCAGTAGCCTACCTAGAGAGGAATATATGCTATCAAAATCATAGTTGAATTTTCAAATGGATGAACTAGAGAGTATAGGCTTGTCATCTGCTACATGAAACTTTTGTAGCTCTCTACAAAGCTCTCAAAACTATCAAAATAAATTGATCCAGTTGACATTGTTTCCATGATCATTCCACTTGTATTCCTTCCAATAATGCACTTGAACGGTATTTTCATTCATCAAAATTTCATTTCGATACCTTCAGTATTCTTATGTTCAGTACTTGTTCACGTTCAATTGTGATCAAAACTGGAGACGTGGTTGAAGATGTTAGAATCTGGATTAGAAAAGCGAATAGTGCCATTTTTCAGTTGAGAAAGTTCTGAAAAAATATAAATGCATCTAGAGCAATAAAAATTCGGATTTTCAATACGAATTATGTTAAATCAGTGCGTGTGAAATGGGTGTGAAACATGAAAGATCACTGAGACAGTTGCAGACCTTCATAAATGGATGTCTACGTCGTATCACTTCTTGCATCTACTGGCTAAAGGTGATCAGCAATGAAAGCCTTGTCAGTTAACGAATCAATGTTTAGTCCAAAAGGAGTTGAAATTGAGAAAGTGTAGATGGAATTGAGATGGAACCCCCCGGGATCGCGCAGATAAGGACGCCCACAACATAGAGAAAAACGGTGGAGAGAGAGTGCAGGCAGCAGAGGAAGACTTGTGCAGAGGTCATGAGGCTTGCAGCCAATACAGATGAATGGCGAACATTTTCGGATGCAATATGCTTCAAATTCAAGTAAGACATTCGATTGGATTTGGATAGCAGTGCTTTGGAACCCACCCAAACGTTAGTGTCCATCGATCACTCATCCTCATCATAATTATATATCTCCACTTCTATCAATCACATAATATATGAGCCCGAGGCTCATTTATGGGCATCATCCTGCAATTTTTGGTTTCCCGACATTTTCGAGTGTCATTGTTAAATTAGATCGTTAAATTAGAACGTGAGTTAAATTAGATTAAGTTGTGATATTTTGATAATATTTGCTGATTTGTATCCTCAATGAGAAAATCTTTTTTCATTGTGATATTAATCCGTATCTTGATTGAATAAACTGAACTTTTCTGTCGAATTTCGTCATTTATTTATCTCGGTTCAACACTAATCTTGGGTTTACCAGAAGATATAGTAGCATTTATCATAATATTACGTTACATTCCGGGTTCAAAGGAACAGCGGATTAATAACAGTTTAAACTGAGATTATGCATTCAAAGATAAACACAAAGGCGGGAAGTTCATTCAATAGGAAACCCTAATAATTTGTAGTTGCTCCTCTATCTAGGTTACTAGGAGAGAGCTAATAGATAACAGAATCTGACCATTTCTAACATCATTCCCAAATCAACGAGACCAAACTGGTCTTTTTCATGATAGGAAAGTCCACTGACACGAGAAAAATGTCAATGAAAGCGATCATTTTCAAAACGATGAACATGGTCACGCCATGTTGAAACCAGAAGCCCTGCAATATCAGTGGATAGGATAGTGATCTTGGCCATCAAACTTGATGAAAAACGCACATGTTATAGCATCCTATATAGCCTACGCTCCCAAACTATATTGTTATACCTATGTTCACACTGGCTGCTCCCATAACCGAGCTATATGGCGTGCTATATCGTTTCTATACCTATGTTCACACTGGTATAAATGTATGATACATGAATACACTAACTATATTTACACTGTTCCCATCAAAAACTGATAACGTGAAATTGGGTGTGTCCAACCTATACTATCATCCATATTTATCTTTTTCTCTCCTGGCCCTTCAGTTTACCATCTTCATCTCTTCTTGTGTTTATTAATCATGTTATTCGCTCTTCAGTAGTCTCATTTTGAATTTTGATTCGCAGTTCATCGATTTCATCCCACTCCCGTTGTAAGGGTGACCACTTCAAGAGCCTCATTTTTCATCGTTATCAGTATCATTACCACGCACAAGCCTAGAGCTCATGTGAGCATCATCCTTAGCAGAACAGCAAAAAATCCTTTCTTCATCCTCCTATCATATTTTTCCTCTCTCCTAGATTTCTATCTTATACTTTCTCCCACTTTCCATTGCTTCTACTTCATTCTTTAAATAATTGAATTCTTTATTTTTTATTCTTCCACTTTATTGTTCTACCTCTTCCATCAGTGAACTATTTTTGACATCTTCCGATAGAATCGATTATGTTGAAATACATGGATGATATCAAAAACATCTGGTGTGGCGCACTCACTCAACTTTCCTTGCCGTTTTGAAAATAAATCACCTGACGCTAGTGTTCACGCGCATCTCAAGTCAACTATTCAAAAATCTGAGCCAATTGCAATTGAATAATCACATTTTCTCGAATTTCGAGCTTATCTCCAATTTTAGGTGAAAATGTTACAGAACATTGATCTCATTTTGAGATTTCCATGCTCAATCTTTTCCACTTCAAATTTTTTGTTTAAATTTCATCTGAAGCCGGATAATTGGAAATCTAAAATGAAACTTTGCATAGATTGGGCGGAGCTCCTGAAATTTTTACAGATATGGAACTTAATTACGAATTATGGATGAAGCCAATTTGAAACCGATATTAGGCTACTCCAACAAAATAATACAGGACTTGAAGGAAAAACATCATAAGCTGGAACAAAAAGATATAAGTGATAATACCAAGTTATATAAATCTACAATCAGTGCGGTAAGCAGAATATTTTATTTTACATCTTGTCAACAATTCAGTCAAGTCCATCGAAATTTATAATGAATTTAACTCTGTATATCTGCTGTTTCTCAACACTTCAACTGAATCTTCAATACCTGGTTTTTTTCATGTGGACTTTGTAAATGTGGGTTTTTCATGTAGACTTTGTAAATTCATTATTCAAATAAACAATAATATAACTAAATTATTTTAAAAGCTGTTATAAATATTTAAGTGTATTTCATTTGCTTATTATAAGAAATATATAAGATTCAATCGGACTAGGACTGTGTTTTTTTCTTTCAACCAAGATTGCCAAAATTCACTGGTCCTCATGACCAGCATAGTTTCCTATAATGCTAAGCAGCTTTATTTGAGTAGTCTCAAATAAGGTTGGTTACAGTTATCGTTCAACAATATGAAGTCTAATTGATGGCCACAGCCAAAGAGAGTGGGTGGCAACTTGTAGCAAGCAGCTCAAGTGCTCTTGCACGTTATTGGTTGATGTTATGCAACGTAGCAGATCTCTCAGCTAACGTTGAAATAGTTACTTCCATTAAAATTAAGGAAAGGAACGTGCCTTCCGTTAGAATACTTCTCATTCAATATTGATTATTGGATTCTAAATTCTATGACATCAATGAATGCATTGATAATCATAATCTTGTTCAATCTGTGATTTTCAAACATTTCATTTTGAGTTTTCCACCATTTGGAAGATCTAAATAACGTGCTAAGAATAATCAAATCGCTGTACACTTTTCCAATCTAGAGAATAGCTTCAGTTCTGGGTTGGCAGTATTTTTTGTATCAAAGAAATTTGGAAAGGAAAGTAAGGTACTTCAGGGTGGACAATGAGAACTTCCAATTTTGAATTGACATGAAAAGCCAATCTTTGATGCAATCTGCTTCAGAATAAGTACCGCTCTCAAAAGACGATCATTGTATTTAGCAAGATCCCTTTGAAACTTCTGTAACGTGGAATGTCGAATTGTGCTGTTTTGACCACATTGAGGCTGAAAAACTTGAAAATGTGGCTGGTCACGAAATTCGGTACCTGAAACTTTTGAGTCTCATCAAGACTGGACCAGATGATTCCACATTCTATTTTGAGCCTGCCAAAATTGGAAAAAACGATGACACTGCTGAACACAAAGTCGAATAAAGGAGAAAATAGCTGAGAGTTGTGGTGATGGAGAGAGAAGGGGATTTCATGATGATAAGGTGTGAGGAAGTGGATGATAGAAGTTGGAGGGAGAGATTTCATGATCGATAGAGATTTAGAGAAATGAGAGAGGATTGGGAATAGTAATAAAATGTCGATAAAAATCGTTCAAGAGTAGAAATGAGTGTAACGTTAATTGAAAAGAGTGAGGAGAAGGAGTTGAGAGAAAAAGAAAAGAGACAGTAAAGTGGGAAGAAGGGGCAGAGTGAGGAGAAAAGTTGAACATGTAGGACAGGAGAAGGAAAAGAAAGAGGTGGAGAAAGAATGGAAATCACTGTGATTGATGAAGAGGAGAGGAATAATGAGGACTGGAGAAAACGATGAAATGAGAGAGAGAGAGAGAGAGTATTAAGGAGTATGTATCGTCCCGAAGGAGAATAAGCTGCAAAAGGGAACAATTATTAGGGGGAGAGAAAAGGAAGAAGAGATAAAGAAAGGATAATAGAATGACGATTTTACTGGAGATACTGAGATGAAAAAATAGTAAACGTAGAAGGATCGGATAATCGATGAGTAGAGGAGTAGGAAAGGATATTATAGGTAAGAAAATATAATAAGAGAGACAAACTATCAGGAGGGAAGATGCAGTCTTGAAAATCCAACAAGAAAATATGAGAAGAGGCAACAAAGAAGATGAAGAGTAGATGGAGAAAAGGGAAAATCCAATGGTCTGCCAGTCATGACAAAAATAAGGGAGGACAATTGGCAGAAGGGAAAAGGCTGTTGAGAGAGAGACAATAAGACAATGGTAACCATCACCGCAGCTGAAAGCCTAATGAACCGATCAAACCTACAATCCAGTATCCCTTTCCACTTTTCAACTTTTCTCCAGCGATTCTCCAGTTGTTGGGGACTGAAAATAGTCTCTTCTCTTCTTCTTAATCCATCCACTTGCTCGTTCACGTCCTTGTTCTTCTTCTCCTACTATCTTCTTCTTCTCCTCATTCTTCTTCTTGTTTTTCCTCTTCTCATACTCCCTCCCTATTTTCAACTCCTCCACCATCTTGCTCCTTCCTTCTTCCATTCCCGTTCCTTTTTTTGACTGCTGGTTGATAGCGTCTGTTATGATAATAGCAGCCTTGGATAAAATATGGGCGTCACTTACTCAAGCTCTGCTTTGTAATCTGGCTCTATTTCGAATTATCATTGTCAAAGAAAGGTAGCTGAGCAGAAGTTCTAGAGAGAGATAGTCAAAGACGGTGGGAGGAGGTGAAGAAGGTGAAAGAATTTGAAAGGTGAGAGAGAATTATGCTTGAGAGTTGTTTGCATATGAATAATAAATTATTGATCACATATAATAATGGATGAAGAATGAAGAATATTTAGTGATATTTTGGAAGGAATATTTCTTTCACCAATTATTCCAAGTAGAGCAATCTCGGTATATTATCGTTGATTGATTTTTGTCGTTTTATAATATTAAGATTGTGCAAGTATTTAAATCCGGTCATACCATAAAATATGTCAAATATGACAATGGAAATTGTTGAATCTTTCTCATTCTTTGGTGAACATGGTCATATTGTATACAAGCTTAAGTGAATTCTGTTCTCATGAATCTAGAATAAACTCGAATTCTAAAAGTGTTATTACCGCTGAATCAATGTGGTACACACACTAAAAAGTATTTGGATAACATAACATCTGTCGCTACTTCAACCATTTGAGAGGAAAGTGCTGTAGAAACATATTGGAAGCTCTTCTTGCATTGTCATAATTCTCTGGCATGGAATTCAACGTTCCCGTGAAGACAGTCCATTCATCATAGACTTCTATTTCCCTCTCCAAGAGTGTCAAAAAGCGGAAAATTCATGGAAATTCCACTGAACTTCCATTAATAGTTGAAGAATTACACTCACGAAGGACAATCTACATTCACCTCACCCGGTTTCGGTTGGCAATGGAAAAAGAAAGCTGAATTTTAATTTTCCAAATGGTCAACTTTATAATTTAATGAGAAATTCTTCCTCTTTGGATAATGTAACTTCGGTAGGAACTAGAAAACAATTTTGAATAATAATGCTCGAATTCGCATAGGAATGGGAGATTATCATTGAAACATTGAGGAATTGAAAATGGCTGAGTGGCCATCGCCTTGTTTGCCGTGCAGTTGAGTATGAAGCGCACATTTTATCAACTGTTTCAACACCACCCTTGGTCGCAATGTAATCTGATATTATCAGTGGTTTGTTTGTCAGCTCATCTCTACCTTCGCAATCATGCATAGTTGATAAAACAAGCACACATTTTCTTCGTTTGGTTTGCATGGAGACCAGGGTTTTATCATACTGAAACCCATACAAACATTTCCCGAGTCTTTGACATAAATTCAGGAGGAATCTCTCTTTTATTGGCTTTGAGTGTTCCAGTGATGGTCAATCCTTTCTCTAATAGGTCTTCAGCTAATGGAACACTTGAGTAGTAATATTGTCCATTGTTATATTCCGGTCTGAATGTTGAATGTCTTGAGAAATTCTTTGTACAATATCATAAGGTTTATTAGAAACATCATGAATTCCTGGCTTCTGCTTGCCACAGTACACTTCAAAATTTGATGTGTAAAAGGTTTTGCTGTCACATAGGCTATAAAATTTCAAACCATACTTAGCCGGTTTATTTGGCATGTATTGGACGAATCCAAATCGGCCTCCAATAGCATCTTATCAATGGTTGTGAACTTATCATGAGAATAACTATTTCTACAGTTTGCCAAAAATAAGCTATAAACTTCTCGAATTGCCGCTAGCTTGTCAGTCTTTTCTCTCACCACTCAAGTAGACAAATAATCGAACCTGATTGATCGTAACAAGAAAAGGAAGCGCTTGTAACTGAATGTGGCCCTTGTAATCATCATACCTGGTCCGTCATCTTTCCAAAGCTCTCTGCAGTTTGTACGATTACTATGGTTTACCCCAAGTAATTATAAAATACCTAAAACAGCCATAATCTCATCGCGAGTTGTATCTTTACAGTCTCTATCTCTGGAGTATTCTTCTTGCTCTCTTTTGGTAGCAATAAACGTGTCTGTACAGTACACTATTGTATCAATGATATCCAAGTCTATAAATTTGAGAAATGCATCAATCGGTTGCAAAGTATCACGACAAATGCGCTTTGGGCCAGGAAAAATGTTGATATTCTTCACTGGTACTCTTCTAGTTGCTTGCATGGGAGGCCTGGAACTCCAAATTGTCTCGTTGTCTTTTCCAATATAAAAGAAAAAGTCCTCACCGATATCATCAATGTCCATTTCTTCTGCATCATTATTCACTGAAACTTCCGAAGTACTGTCATACCCATTCACTTCCACACCCTCATTCTCTCCTTCAATGTCAGAGCCGTCAATGTCATCTTCAACATTCCTTGTCTGTCGAACCTCCTCTTCCTCTTTCAACTGCTCAAGAATTAGCCTGATTTCGGTCTCATCAAGCGCCATTGCCCTGAATCAAAAGAAAAAAAACTACAGCAATACAAATAAAAAGTACTGTAATACTGAAAATGATCATAAGGAATGAATATATCAGGAGTACTCAAACTTCTTCCCATCATGAAATCTCTATAAAAACAACCAACCTATCATATGACCCTCTCCTACACCTCCTGATACAAAACTCTCAACTGGAACAAGAAATACTTCCTAAAAAGTCTATCAGAAAACTATAAAGATTCAGTGATTTCATGATGATATCCAAACATAAATGAAGCATTGAAAGTTCCGTACAATAAAAAAAATCCAAAATAATGGACAAGGAAGCTATTTACAATTATCAGATCTATTGACTTCTATCCAGCTCGGAAGTATCTGCTAGATGGAATAAGATACAGAAACATTGAGGAAGAGTCAATTCTGCTGCAAATTAAATAATTCAAAGTGAAATAAATGAATATTCAAACAGTTATAATACTTACATAAGGGCTCGTGCAGCACAGAGTGCTGCCTAGGACGTGTCTGTGTTTGTCTCCAACTTACGAGTCACGACTGAAACAATAATAATGTAAACAACATCTAGCATGTGGATTGTATCACCAATGTTGCCAACTGCAGGTACCGAGTATCCCCACTTTGTAAAATGAACTCAATCCTACTTATTATAAGAACAATTACTTGGCATCACGGAGTGCTGCTACGCGCCCACCGGAAGGATATGGAAGATGAAAATTAGAGATCTTAAAAAATATGGGATCTTCGAATATAAACTATTATTCTATTATCAAGACTCTAATAGAAGAACACTCAGTATTCCTGTTACACGAAATGATAGGTAGCCTATTAGATGAGTTTAGATGTGTAGGTATTGAAATTTGAATATTAGGCCTCGTCGTGATCCTTTTTTCATGAAGGCTTTTTCATACAGGTAGTCATCTACTTACTACTTAGCAACATCTGAGAAGCAGGCAGCCTATTACAGGCCTCAGTTAACTCTAATGTGATCCATGCATAGCTAATTTTTTACCAACGTTAATTAAGTTCGGCAGCAACACTTTTTAATGAAAGTAAGAAAACACCTCGCTCAGGCTTCACAAAACCAATTATTTCCCCTCAACCTCAAGTTTATATATTAAAATATATGTTTTGGATAGACCCATTGCATATACACTCTAAACGCACTGTATATAAGGTGTTTCATGAAGACCCATATTGAAGTTTTATATCTGAGACTCATTCCTCTTAAGCTCATGTTCCATGACTTGATAATGATTACTTTGAATGATGTTCTCTCATACATTATGAGGTAACAACTCATAAAAAGTTTTGTTGTTGGCATTTGAGAATTTTTGAGTTGAGAAATTAGATCATTAATTTTCACTGCCAATTTGTACTGGCTCTCAAGTTTAATTAAATGCTTTCAAGAGTTTACATCAATAAATAATTGTTCAATTTCACCATCCCTTAATCTTTAGTTTTTATCTCTGCTTTGTAACTCTTCTAGCTTCTTCCAGATCGAGTCTAACTCCATTGCTCAGTTGAGCAATACTGAAATCTTTCCTCACCAATAGCAACTACAAAATCTCAGCCAACAAACAGACTCAAATACTCAACAGTGTTATGTTTTCGCCACTCAAGTGATAAAATTACTTGACCGTTTATGATAGAATAATATTGATCCTCCATGATAGCATATTGACCGTTTATTGACTGGCCAGCTTCTTTGATATTAGAGTAGAAGGTGTAGCACCCTGTTGCACCCTTGCACCCTCTTCCATTGAGAGACAAATGTGCTCTTATCATAATATTCACATGTGTTAGAAAGAGAAGGAACTATGGTCGATTTATTGACTGGCTGGACGTGTTATCAGCAGGCAAGTGACCCTCGTCAAATCATATCAGGGTAACACACAAAGTATACACATATTCAAGAATATGCATGAATAAATATATACACATTCATGAATATGATTATTATTATTAGCTTATGGCTTTCAATAGTGGAGAGACCCAAGGGTAGTTCCACCTCGCCGAATATAGTCCAAAGCTCCCTAATGAGAAACCGGACACTAAGGTGAGCACACTACTTTAAATTCACACTTTTCTCTTCGAAATAAAGTTCTTTTTGATTTTAAAAAGTCCAAACATATGCAAAACCGAAACAAGACAGAAAATCACAAAGTAAAATTTATATATATTTGTAATGTAAATAGTAACAATCATGAATATGATTGTATTATAGGACATAATTTGAGGTGGCACCGATCATATAAGGAGCGAATATATATGATAATAGAAGTCATATTAAAAGCACCTTTATATACAGACACTTATATGATAATCATGTTTATCGTGTTATAAGATTGATCGGAGGTTGAAAGTTACTCAAGCAAAGTGGTCAGCTAATCTCTACCAGCTCACTGAATTCATAGAATTTGGTGACATGTTTCTCGTACATGTTTGTATACAAATATAGTAACATAGCATATTGGATTAATAATGTGGACGCATATTGTTCTGACATTTGCTTGATTCCAGTTATAGGAACATACTTTAGAAAGAAAATGGGTTTGTGAACCATATCTTCCAGAGAGGAATAAATTTATCAAGCATGGAAAAGTTTTAAGTTGCTATTTTTCCTGGATGGGCCAGCTCTTTCTGTGAAGAAAGTATTCATAAGTACAATACATCAGTAATAGTAGTTTAAAAATCTCATAATATGCTTTGCTTTATTGTATTTAGAAGTAATTCTCTTCTAAGCTGCATCTATAGTGAACGAGATAAAAATTGACAATGTATATTATTTACAGAATAATTTTTATATATTATGTAACCGTAGGGTCTCAATTGACAGAATCCCAAACGACCGAAACGCTATATTTTCCCAAACGGCCGAAAACTACTTTTTTCCCAATTGGCAGAACGCTTTCTGTCATTCGCGACAAACTAGAGAAACTTTCTCTCGTTTGGGAAACCTATCACTTTCGGTCGTTTGGGACTCTCAACACTTTCTGTCGATTGGGACTCACCACTTTCGACTCAATGCAACAAATAATGTTTTCTGTCGATTGGGAAAATGCTTAATATTTTCTATCATTTGGGATTCGGCTAGATGGAAACGTTCCAGTTTCAATATTTCATTAATTCTGCCAATTGGGGAAAAAAGTAGTTTTCGGCCGTTTGGGAAAATATAGCGTTTCGGTCGTTTGGGATTCTGTCAATATTGGCATGCCACCTTATGTAACGATAATGTATATTTAGATCAGTTGTCTAGTTTCCTGCAAATAGTTCAAGCTAACACATAATTGGTCTTGGTATGAGGAAAAGTCAAAAGTGCAATCGATATCTACTCAATATAATTATAATGTTGTTATAAAGTTACGTTAAAGTTGATGTTTCAAAAGAAATCCGAATACAATAAGAGTTGTAACAATGTCATCAAGAATATAATAAATTGAAGTCTCAGAAGAAAATAAATACCTCTCCCAAAAATAACTCATTTTAACTTTCTCACATTAGTGATAAATTGAATATTTTTGTAATTCTATTATATAAAGCGAGCAATTTCTATATATTTTATATTTTTATATTTGGTTATTTATATTTATTTATCCTATACTATTAAACGATCAATTTCTGTTTATATGTTTATGTATCTGTATGTGACCGGATCTCGAAAACGGCTCTAACGATTCTCACGAAATTTGGAACAAAATTGGTTTATGATAAGAAAATTCGATTGCACTGGGTCTCAACCCTGGTATAAGTAACTGAAGAAAATTATAAGGATAAATACGTTCTTGGAAAAACAGGGGAGTCCGATCTCACTAGGCATCAAACCTGCGAAGCATGTAACTGAAAAAAATAAAGCTGGAATTTTTTTCGTCTGTCGATACCATAATGGAAGTGAGTGAACGAATGCATGTGAAGGATCATTCAGCTGATCTCACGAGAAGAATAATCCAGCAAGAAAAACTTATTTTTGTTTATTTCACTTTTTTATAGAAAAAATGTTCAGCCTACTTCAGAAAGTCAAAAATAGTAACTAGATGCTGTTAGTGTAGAATAGCACATAGTATATTAAAAAATATTGTAGCAAATATATATATTATCATCAATAATAATTGATGATGTGTTTGATTTTAGACGTGTAAATGAATTGTTATTTTGATAAGTGATAGTAGCTTAACCTAGATTTTTATTTGGACTGTAGTATAAATTTGAAAAGGGACAGTTTTGGACATAAGCCTGTTGTGCCTCCTCTGAAACTGTAAGAATAATTGTGTGACTGAGAGACTGAATAAATAAATATAAACTATAAATTCAATCTTTCATTACAAATTTTCTATTCTTTTACACTTCAGAGCGAAGCTCGGTTCCCCGATATCCTATACTATTGAACGAGCAATTTCTGTTTATATGTTGTAATGTTTTTTTTGCTATAACATGTGCCCTGCTTGGCCGCAGTCGGTAGAGCATAGATTTTGAATATATATAATATTTTCTGTGACTCCCGAAAGAAAAATAGTACCAATTTCTTATCAGCTCTTCCAGGAGCTCAAACAATTCTCTGCTTTCGCTGGCTGCAAACGTCGGCTGCTTTAACAGTTACAGATTTTGTGACTGATTTGGTTGACTCCACAGATATAGATGCAGGAGAGGTAGATAGATATAAGGGCTCTGATAATTGTTCTAGACAATATGGTATCGCCACCAATGCGACTCGCCACCATTCACCAAAGTGATCAGCAATGAAAAATGATACCGAGCGGAATCAAAGGCGACACTCTATCAGAATACCTTATAAATTCTATCGATTTATATTGCTGCTGCAACTTAATACTATGACCTTTGAGTTTTTCAAATCGGATGCGATGGTCCTGGATAATTTAAATAAATCCCGGGAACGTATTATTTCCAAAGATTCAACAATCACTGCTGTATATTGCCGATTGATCCAACTTATTCGGTGAAGAATATAGTTGGTTGATAATTCTAATAATATGTCAATAACGATAATAAAAATAGAATATAACAAGATTGGTCATGCATGGAGATAGGATAATGAATAAAGGGTACACCATCCAATAAACACAAAAATCTGGTGTGGCACACTCACACAACTTTCCTTGATGTTATGAAAATTATTTTATCACCTACTATTCAAAGATCTAAGCCAGCTGGTGACAGGACTATAACACTGGAGACACAGGAGGTCTGCTATCTCTTCATAGTGAATGATTCAATAGAATCAACAGTTGCCAAAAGTTTGCAATCGAAATAATAACATTTTTTGAATTTCGAGCTTATTTTGAATTTTAGGTGAAAATGTTACTGAACATTAATTGTAGAGATTTTAATGCTAAATCTTTCCCATTTGGATTTTCTCCTTGAATTGTATCTGAAGCCTGATAATTGAGAATCTAAAATCAAACTTTACCTAGATGGGGCGGAGCTCCTGAAATTTTTACAGATATGGGACTTGTGGCAGTTGATAGATCTTAACAATTACTATCTAAGGTATGAATTTGATCAAAATCGTTGAAGCCATTTTTGAGAAAATCGCGAAAAATCCTGCTTTTGACAACATTTTCGCCATTTTAGCCATTTTCAAGTCATTCCGTTAATTGGGAGATGAGATATCATGTACACAGACGCACATACACTCATACACACACACAAACACACATACACACACACACACACACACACACACACACACACACACACATACAGACAGACAGACCAATAGCCAAAAACCACTTTTTCGGACTCAGGGGACCTTGAAACGTTTTAGAAATTGGGGTACCTTCATTTTTTTCAGAAAGCAATACTTTCCTTACTCATGGTAAAAGAGCAAGGAAAGTAAAAATATAATTAGATGAAAATTCAACGAGCAATAAATAAAAAATATAGAGCAACAAATATAAAAATGATATGAGAATAAATATATATAGAAAAATATTGCAGATAGCTCACTTTGACTTTGTTTCTTAGCACGAATTATCACCATGTGCTTCTTTGAACAGCTTATATTCTTTCAACTTACACAGCTCAGTTGTTGACTTGCCGTTGCTTGTCGAATAAAAACTTATATATCTTATTTCCAAATTAATATAATAAAAAATATAAATTTTAAACTTTATATCTCTCAGAATATATTCATATATCTCAGGGCTTGGGTTCGGCCTCTGGTGGAAATTAGATAAATCAATTCATCTTATGAACATGAGCTTTGCAAAAATCTAATAAATTACTGATAAATATATACAAGTGAGCATATAAATATAATAAATCAAATATTAATAAATATTCCATCTGTGCATATTTAATAGTTAATCTCATAAATGTTTTTGAAAAATATTCCCTTTACTTTCTTATACTTGTGCAAGTTTTGATATTATTTTTATATTTAAATAACCTTTCGACAAGCTAGCTTTATTCAATCGTAATAATTTCGCAGCACTGAGGGCCTCGTAAATAATTATAAACTCACGTGTTGATTTTCACAATTATGATGGCAATCCGGATTCGTCGATGTCCTAGACCTTCCTGGTGGGCTGCCATCGCTTTTTCCTAGGGGGTTATTTAAATTTAATGACCCCTGTTATATTACAACCTCACTTAGTCTTATACAATTAATTTCTAATTATTAACTTTGGATTTCTTAAACGTACAAATATTAAAAAGGGATCTTGTCTTGTGCTCTATAAATTGGCTGCTGTCCATGGTGACCTCTAGCAAGCAAGTGGGCTTGGACCTAACCTATTCTTTTCACAACCATACTTCCATATTTTTAAATTTGCATATAATTTAAATATCCACTCTCATTGGTGCTCTCACTAGCCTCACTACTATGCAATGATGTGATTCAAAATTGTCAAAAATAGTCCATACTAAACTGCTATGTTCAACCTGAAGAGTGAATATTTTTTTTCAAATATTTATTTCATATTTGTTACATAAATCTGGGTACTGCATAGTTTACAATTATTTCTTACCATTTATATAATAAATGCATGCATATTTTGAATTAATTTGCTTTTACCGCCGGTCAATTACTGTATTCTGATTGGCATATCCTAAAACTACAAATGTATTCATGTGCTGAATGAATTTACATCCCATTTCCTTGATATTTTCATTTATTTTATACATTTTGTTCATGATCTTATGATATAATAAATATTTTTGTATTCTCTAGCATGCTTTTTCTTTTACATTGACATGCCATGCTTGTTACCAACCCTCAAATCATAGTTTAAGCGAATGCTATTTGTATGCAACTGAATTTGCCACAAGGTGTCTGGCTAATTCTCAATTTACACGGCTCTACCGATTATTTAGGTCGCCGACTAGTGAGTACCAAAGAACCTAACCTCAAATATTATATACTTTTTTCTATTATTGAATAAATAGCAATAGTATTTTTCTTTCCATTTGGCTTGTTGTAGATGTGCTTTTTAATTGTCACTTTATTTATTGAAAGTTTACATATTAATCAAGATCAAAATAAAATAAAACATATTGGAACATCTCTCATCAAAATCCAAATGTAAAATATCAACACGACCTGAAAGATTGAGAAACTTCGAAACTATCAATCTAAAGGTAAAATTATTCATAATTGATAAAAAATAATAATCATATTTAAAATAAAAACTTTCGAAATTTTTCAAATTCATCAAAAAGTTTGATGAGAAATACGTGAGATAATCAATCAGCTTATCACGAGAAATATTGGTTTAGTTCAAAGCCACTGATCGATGAGTGAACGATGAGATCGGTGAGTGAACGTGGCTCTGAACGAACCACTGTTTGGTCGTTGAACGATGCATAGACTTACATACAGCGCTAGTTTATTTGGAATTGAAATCGGACATTGAGGGGACAACCTGGAAGATTATTACATACTAAAGATCTTGAATATTTTTGTGATCTATAATATTACAAAAATATAGATATTATATAATATCTCGAGCTAAAATACCTCAATGGAACCTTCAATTTCAAGTAAGAGCTAGCATTAGGAAGGCATAGGCATTGTGCGTTTATCCCTCTTCAAGGTCTTTGGTCTAACTGATAAAAAAAATACGTCATATCCGGTTCGTTCACTGATCGTACTTTCTACCAATGGAAAAGAACGTGAATAGAGTAGCTGAACGTAGACAGACATGGCTGAATACGAGGTTGTTTACAAATAATGTACTCCATTATAATGTATTTGGGAGCAGAGATATGCATGATTACATAAATTCAATAAAATTTAAAATATTCTACAAAGCATTTAAAACAACTCCAATCACCTGATGGTTTTCCATTTTAATTGATTACAATGGAATAAGTGAAGTTCTAGTTTTCTTTACAAAATATGATCAACTGGGGAAACATCTGTCAGTCATGACTCATGAGCAACCGTTCACCCACAAAATACACACAAAGGGGAAGGTATCAATCTAACCAAGATTTCAGTGCACCAAGACCACGTCACATGACTGCATCATTTGGTGGAAATTAAAACTACTGCTGTATTACAATGCTACACTTCCTTTCAAGATGGCGGATTATGGCGTCAAGATACTAACCGACTTTCCATTCAGTGGTTCATCTGTGATCAGGTTTTTACTTTCCTTGCCCTATTACCATAGGTGAGGAAAGTATTGCTTTCCAAAAAAATTGAGGTACCCAAATTTCATGTTTTCTATACGTTTCAAGGTCCCCTGAGTCCAAAAACATGATTTTTGGGTGTTTCTCTCTTTCTCTCTCTCTCTCTCTCTCTCTCTCTCTCTCTCTCTCTCTCTCTCTCTGTGTGTGTGTGTGTGTGTGTGTGTGTGTGTGTGTGTGTGTGTGTGTGTGTCTGTCTGTTAACAGGATAACTCCATTCCTCATCAACCGATTGACTTGAAATTTTAAACTTGAGGTCCTTATACCATAAGGAAATTCAATAAAATCCAATTCAAAATGGCGGAAAAAATTGCGGATAATGGCCAAAAAACCATGTTTTCACGGTTTTCTCGAAAACGGCTCTAACGATTTACTTCAAATTCATACCCTAGATAGCTAGTTATAAGTCCTATCATATGACATGAGTCTCATTTCTGGGAATATTGCAGGAGCTCCACAATATTCTTGAGAAAAATGAATTTCGTTAAATTTCTATCACGATTTTCTCAAAAATGACTCGACCGATTATCTTCAAATTCATACCCCGTATAGTTATTTATCAGGTCTATCAACTGGCATGAGTCTCTTCCCTGGGAAACAAACAGGGGGTCCACCTCATCCTAGAGAAATGGACTTTTTAACCTCCTATTCTCGTGCGTGAGGTAGGTAGGTAGAGCAGTTTATTCAAAAGAACACATAGTCGATATTCTATTTGTAGAACAGCTGTTTTGACGAATTTCAAAAAATCATCAAATTTCACAATTTACAAAAGGAAAATGTACCCCGAAAATACAATAGTATGATCGTAGTTTTAAAAATTCAGCCGCCAATCGGCATAATAGTCCAGGCAATGAATGCCAAAAAAAAGGTATAGAGGGAAAAGTTTGGAAGACATTTTTTGACCCCACAGTTCTGTTTAGGGTAGTTAGGAGGTAAAAATATCAGAAGTCCCCACCCCTACCCACTGTTCTAAGGGGGTGGGGGTGGTTCAAAGGTACTATTTTTTGGTTTCTCGCATATAACTCGACAATTATGCATTTTACAGACATGACTATCCTATAAAAAAATTGAAGCTTACATAATTTCCTACAATATTGATTCCACAACTTCTCCTATATCTGTTTCACTTTTCGAGATGTCCGCTCTAAAAGATGTGACATTTTTGAAAAACACTTTTTCCTTCAATTTTTTGCTATTTTTGCTGTTATAACTTTTTTAATATCGATGGGAAAAATCCATGCTGATCATAAGCCTCTAGAGCATCAAATTCTCTCCAATTTGAATTATAATTTCACATGTTCATGCACATCCTCACGACTGTTGCAGCAGCTACAGTGTTGAGTGTGTGATCTTCTGTTATGCAAAAATAGACCAATTGACAAAGGAATTTGGAGAGAATGTTTTGAACATAATTTTTGACTTTGTAGCTTTGTTGGGACCAGTTAGGTGGTGAACATATGAAAAGTCCCCATCCCTACCCCCTTGAGCTAAAGGGATGTGGGTGGTTTAAAAGTTGCATTTTCCAATGTTTTGCTTACACGTTCATATCTTGAGGAAAATGCGTTTAACCAACATGACTAGCTGTTCAGAAATGGAGCTTGATGAATTCTCTATGTGTTTTTCCAAAAATGTCACATCTTTTAGAGCAGATATCTCGAAAAGTGAAAGAGATATAGAAAAAGTTGTAAAATCAATATTGTAGGGAATTATGTAAGCTTTAATTTTTTATAGAATAGTCATGTCTATAAATGCATAATTGTCGAGTTATATGCGAGAGACCAGGAAATGGTACCTTTGAACAACCCCCACCCCCTTAGCACAGTTGGTAGGGGTGGGGACTTTTGATATGTTACCTCCTCACTACCCTGAACAGAACTGCGACGTCAAAAACTGTCTTCCAAACTTTTCCCTCTATAACACTTCGTTGACTGGGCTATAATGTTATTCCCCTAAATTATTCTCGTTTAAGATTTTTTTGAACGTAATAAAAAACCCGATGGAATTGATCAGTGGCTCTGAACACAACCATTATCTAGAAATTTCAATCAACTTAGTAAAAATATCTGATTTGTTGATATGACATGGTATATCATTCAAAATTAAAGTATATAAGAACTTTCAAAGTTGATCATTATCTTATAGTTTTAAGTGATTAGTGAGTGTTATTTTGTTTTTCAATTCGGTTTGTAAACAATCTGAATTGAAACTCCTCCATTTTTAAATGTTTGGACTGAAAATTGGACCTAAATTCAAGTGTATAGAACATAACCTACTCTCTGGAATATTTATAGTGTATGAATCAAAATGCGGGGAAGAAACAGTTTTGGTCTGTGCCTGTTAGTCCTTACCTAATCATGTTGAAGAATTGTGTTCTTTTCATCAATAAATAAAAATAACGAGCGAAGCTCGGTGCCCCGATGAATAGACATTCAAAATAATAAAGCATCTAGATACTTTTCCACATAATGTATACAACTGGTACTCAGAAGTTCTCTCAGCAGCTGTAGATCTCAAATTTTCAGAAATAAAAAATTGCTTCAACTTGCGACTGTGGTCTAGTGCATCGAGAGAGGAAACTTTCCACATAAATAGTTGGTGGCGGATGGAAAAAGTTATTGGAGCAACTTGTCTTGTGCGGCAGCGCAACAGGCTCCATTTGGCAAGTAAATGGTAAATGGTACATGATAAATGGTAAACGGCCAGACTAAGAACTCACTCTTGCAATTCCAAAGATAGCAACTTGCAATTCATGCTCAATTTATGATGAGAGAGCATAGGTGGAGTATTCAATTTTCACTTTTTCCGACTTCTCTTGTAATTCATGTTCAACTCTTCAAGTTAAGTTGGGATGGAACGGATGAAGTCTTCAATATTTTCCTATTCACTAGTTTTTCCTGCTACCCAAGCTTAAGTTATGCTGCGAGAGCTCAGACGGAGTCTCCAACTCTTCACATTCTACAAAATTGATATTGTTCTCGCTTATGAAAATTACAATATTTCTGAACCGAGCAGTTTCCAATTCAGACTTGTGGTGGAGGTTGAATGACATCAAGAAACTTATTGATGTTTGTAGAGAAAATAAATATTGGTCTCAAATTGTTCACATTTTTTACGAAGAAGTTCGATCCGAGATACTTCCAGAGACCGGACAACAAAATACTAGTGGATATCCCTTTATCTGATGAATCTGTAATAAAATAGAATAATAATGTTCGACTTTTGCTCAACAATGCAGTGTTTCAAAGATGCTGTTCAATTTTATTATTTATGAAGTTTTATCTTATTGGCTACTGATAACGAACCATTTATTAACTGATTGCTTGGCATGTTACAGTTCTAGATTTATCTAACATAAATAATTAGAGGAGACATTGGCAATATTTTCCTTCTCGCCCTTCTATTCGCCTCCTGCTATTTTTCTATCTATAGCATAGCTTGTGATTGGTTCAACTCTTTACCACTCTCCTTGAATTGGATGTGTAAACGGAGGGGGGTTGTTTCTTCTCTTCTATAATATTTACCAAAATTATGCTATCAAATCTCTAGTTGAATCCTTGATTGGTTGGGAGCTTTTAGTGGATTCGTTCATTCAAATGCACAGATTATCATCATTATCTAATTGTCACCTATTTTAGCAACTATAGTAACTACGAGCCAGGAACTTCAATGAAAAATACTTTTAAAATTCGACCTCAGGTTTATTGAACTTATTAACGAATCAATAGAAATCATGTCAAATTTTCCAACAGAGTTACTCAGTAACTGATTCAGAAAAAGAATGTGTATTCAATTAATTTAATCTATACATTTTGGGAACCTGCTAACTTGCTGCATTTAAATTTGGGCCTCGGTCATTCTATGAAATTGAATTATGAGCTTGATAAGAAAAACAACAAAAGTTCGACACTCACCATTTTAACAATATTCAAACTTGGATTCTTCAGAAACACTCACATACGCTTTAATAAAACTCACTATACTTAAACTCACACGCACAAATAATTTTCCGATTCTACTCCTACTAACTATATAAAATTTGGTTTCCTATTCATCTAGATAAAAATTACTGATAGCTGGAAACTTAACTATTTGTCCCTCTGAATGGGAAATGGGCCCAATCAGAGGACCGAGGCTCGCAACCGTTACATGTTTTTTCGTTCGCGTCTCAATACCAACTGTGGCCTTTTCACTGAAAACTATTCCCCCTCCACGAGCGTCGAGCATAACTTCCAGTGGGAAAGCCAAAGCTGCAAAAAGGTCAATGGTTGTACAATTGGCAAATACAGTAGCTTTTTTGACAAGAAATTGAAACTGCATTTGAAAAATGCACGAAAATTGCTTTAATTTCGACAACTAGGCAACAAGTTAGCAAATTCAAACAAGACAGAGTCAATTCTCACACTAAAAACGCAGGGTTCAACATACAGTTAGAATCAAAGTTCATTTCACTTCAAAAACCTGAAAAACAATATAAGATACACAAAAACAACTACAATACTACCCTCTCAATATTCACACTATTACAGATGCTTTGATGGTGGAGATTCTAGCTTTTGATGTTTTATTCTTAGATACGGCCTTGTGATTGGTTAAATTCTCTCTCACCTAATATTAGGCTGTCGGGTGCATATGGAAGTCCTTACTAAGAGAAAATATAAATACTCATACGTCTATCTCAAGAATTACTCATTGGAACACGGACAGGAGTTGAAACAAGAGACTTCATGCTACCAACAGACTAACTTTGACTCACTGCATGAAAACTATCATAATTATTATTATCATATCTCAGAATATGAACCATGTACAGTCATACTGTATAACACCAACATGTTCGGAGATCTCACCTAATTTGGCTATACGCCACCGTATTCTGGGGTATAAGACCACCTCACAGTATAGCATTGATTGCATACCATTGGTTGCTGTCATGCTGCTCTTTCATTGATTGGTTGAACTCCATCCCACTGTCTCCATTCATCAATGTAATACTTCTATTTTTATCTTGTTCCAGAAAACAAGAATTTAATTAGTTCTAGTAATGAGATGTGTGTTAGATCAGTAATTCAGTAGTCATACTAGTTATCCCTTAAACCATTTCAATTTTAATCAATTAGTCACTAACATTTTTTTTATTTCAACCTTTTTAAGTGTACATATTGAAAATTTGTCCTTGAATCTTTTTTTGAAGGTTTATCTTATTCCCACCACAAGTGCCCAACTCTAAATATGCGTGATTTTGATAACACATTGAAAAAATGATAGATTTTTCTTTACGGAAAATTCTTAGTAACATTTTCATGGCATTACAAAACTTTTTTCATTCAAGGACATTTTTCTTCGTCCTTCATTGTCTTTCTTCTCCTACTTCCATTCTCCTCTTTAATATTTCTGTCTCAATTTTTTTACAGATGCCCGACTGCTAGCGATGTGATGTATTGGAGCACCTCACTACTGCTACTCACTACCACTCTGCTGCCAACCGATGTGGGGGGCGGTGACCCCTCCAAAGGGGGTGCCCCAGGACCTGCACTTGGGTCGATGGGTACCCCTATGGGTCCTCCCCAGGGGGCTCAGGGACCCCAGCGTATTTCTGCCGTCCTGAATGGCGATTTCATGCTGGGTGCTCTGTTCTCCATCCACCATCAGCCCAAGCAGAAGGGAAACACGTTGCTGTGTGGCAAGATACGCGAGATGTATGGCATACAACGTATCGAGGTCACCTTTCATACGTTGGACATCATTAACAGGTGAGAAATTCATTTTCTAACTCACCAATATATCTATGTATTGAACATGAGGACAAGTTGGGAAGAAACATTGCTACAGAACTATCTTAATCTCCAGTTTGAAAAATCTGGTGTGGTGCACCCACACAACTTTCCTTGCCGTTATGATAATTGATCAACCGACGCTAGTGTTCCCGCGCATTTCAAGTCTACTTTTCTAAGATCTGAGCCAGCTGGTGACAGGACAATAGCGCTGCAGACACACGAAGTCTGATATCTCTTCATAGTGAATGATTTAATAGAATCAACAGTTGCCAACAGTTTGCAATTGAATAATCTAAAGCAGGGAACCCACTATGCCGTCACCGTCAGGCGCCGTCCGGCACCGACCGTCACCGTTACGTACCGGCAACATTGCTTTGCATTGTTTTAAACGAACGGTAACCCACTATACTCGTCCGTCACCGGCCACGACCGAGTCCGTCAGTCACCGTCGGCCACCATTGCTGTTTGGGGCATTCTTGCCGGATAGCCGGTCCGGTTTTTATCATTCTTCCAGTCGACATTCAACTATCAGTGAAGTCACATCGCCGGTGTTTTGTTGTAGTGCGCCTTTGTTCTGTGAGCGATGAGTACGGACGAAATGTTGATAGAGGCTATTAGGGAGTATCCCTTCCTGTATAATACTAGTGATAATAGTTATCACGACAACAGGAAGTTGGCAGGAAATCTCAGAAAAGTTTGATACCATGTCAGGTAAGTTATTTACAAATAATATTCTGTGAGCGAAATTATGAAATCAAAGTTTTGGCCGTTTGACAAATCACACGATGATGGGAAAAGTAACATGACATTATAAATTTACTTACTTCAGTGAAGCCCAGCCGCTCCTCAGGACCAATGACCTCACGGAAGTTATTGTGTTTCACTGGGAATTTCAGTAACTCGAGCAATTCGTAGAACTTCTTTGGAGTCATGCGGAAATATAAAAAGAACTTAGCATCGTCTTCTATCAAGTCGTCAAACAAATGATGAAATTCACCATATTCGTTTCTTCTTCTGAAGATTTCGTGCACCCAGTACCTATGCTTCCTCCGTTTCTGTATATCTTCTTCTTCAGCACATGCTGCTGCTATTACTAGCAATTCCTCGTCTGATGAACTCTCCATCGCTACTGATGCATTTCTTTGATCTCACTGATGGTTTCTGACGGAGCTAACCAGACGGGCAAGTGGGTTATCGTCGGAAAAATGACGGTGAAGGCGGCGACTGACAGTGACGGTCGGTGCTGGACGATGCCTGACGGTGACGGCATAGTGGGTTCCCTGCTTTATTTTCTCGAATTTCGAGCATATTTTCAATTTTAGGTGAAAATGTTACTGAACATTAATTGTAGAGATTTTTATGTTCAATCTTTTCGACTTGAAATTTTTCGTTTAAATTGTATCTGAAGCCTGATAATTGGAAATCTAAAATCAAACTTTGCATAGATGATGCAGTGCTCCTGAAATTTTCACAGATATGAGATCTATGGCAGTTGATAGTGCTTATCAATGACTTTTCTAGGTATGAATTTGATCGAAATCGTTGAAGCCGTTTCCGAGAAAATCGCGAAAAACCCTGTTTTCGACAACATCTTCGCCATTTCAGCCGCCATCTTGAATTGCATTTGATCGAAAATGTTCGGGTCGGATCCTTATAGTGTAAGGACCTCAAGTTCCAAATTTCAAGTCATTCCGTTGATTGGGAGATGAGATATCGTGTACACAGCCGCACATACACTCATATATATACACACACACACACACACACACACACACACACACACACACACACACACACACACACACATACAGACCAATACCAAAAAACCAGTTTTTTGGTCTCAGGGGACCTTGAAACTTATAGAAATTTAGAAATTAGGGTACCTTAATTTTTTTCGAAGAGCAATACTTTCCTCACCTATGGTAACAGGACAAGGAAAGTAAAAAACAGTAAAAAGTTTTGTAGTCTCCATGATCCAATGAACCAATTTATCAATGTCTTGTCAATCACACACCTTAACAATATAGTAGCATTGATACATGTGCTACAAGCAGAATAATCTTCATTATTTGATATTACTTGTGTCGTTATAATAACAAAGATGAGTTAACTCAGATTAGGTGAACTTTGACTACGAAAACTGTGTACCAGTAGGGATGTCAATCCCGAGACTGAATTCCAATCCCGGTATATCGGGATTATCAAATATCAATCGCGGGATCCCGGGACTGATCCCGGGATTGGCAAAAATCAGTTTCATGCACTTTTAACCAATTGTTTCTCCTCAATTAGAGATGAGTAGAGATGAAAAAGCGCTCAAAGAGGGAGAGGATATTATTGAAATGGAAAGATACTCAGGAATACTATTGAAATGAAACATTCTATTCCTATAAATGTTTTCAAGATTAGGAGTTAACTTTTTCAAAAGCTGAACCACTACTTAATGAAATTTTGTGAAACCAACTATATTCATATCAACTGGATATTCTGCTTATGATAGAAAAAGAGAGGATATGAGAAATAATTAGACAGAGAGTGAATGGATGGTGCTTGTTTATTTCTGATTTCTGAAGTCTTTTTCAAGTTCTGAGTGCATTTCAAGGAAATGACATCAGCACTATTGCAAATATTTTCCCATCTAGACCAGTGAATATAGAATGTAATAGAGAATAGAATTTAAAATATAGAATAGAATTCTGAAAGAATTCATCCTATACTAAGGCAACTTTCACACGATAGACCAGTTTCACACGGCAGAGTCCTCGCTCCTGGAAGATCATATTACGGAAGATCATATTTCATAATTAGCAGCTCTCCTGTGCTTTCACATGGGGATCTTACGAATAAGCCGACAGATCTAACAACTACGCCGACGTTTGCTAAAAGTATGACTCATCAATTTTTCTCAAAGTCCAACTTCCTTAAAAATATAGATAGAAGATTTCTGATTCAGGATTTGGATTCAGCGACCCCAAATTCTATAAAGCGTAAGTCCCATTTTCAAAAATATATGAAAACAAGGGATTTATAGCTGTTTTTAATATAGCTTTCCATTATCATATGATTACATACTATGATAATAGTACTCCTGCCTCACAAAGGGACAGGCAAAGGTTTCAAGAAGTTTTTGAACACCTGAGAAGTTGTGCTGAACCTGTATAAAGAATTCATAGAATTCTTAGAATTCATAGGAACGGTAAAAAATCAATTTTACGAAAATCGATGTATATGTAACTGGATTTAGAAGATCAATACGATAATGTGCTCTATCACAATTTAATCACAGAAATGTTTAAGTGAAAACGTTGGGCACAGACCTTATACGATAGGAGATGTGCAACTTGAACACTGAACTAAGTTCACGTTTTTTTGTCGAAGTACATTGAGTCAAATCACGTCTTTCACATGGTGACTCCTATCCAGGAACCTCGTTTTGTCACGTCTTTTCCCCTCGAGGCAAGCAGAAACCGGCTTGGATCGAGATACTAGCGGACAAATCGTCACTTTCACATGGTGATTCTACGTCTCTCCGGTCACCACTTTTTCTCAAAAAATGTCTTTCTTGAAAATGAAGATAGAAAGATTCTGATTTCGGATTTGGATTCAGCGACCCCAAATTCTTTAAAGCGTAAGTCCTGTTTTCGAAAATATCCGAAAACAAGGAAGTTATGGCTGTTTAATAAAGCTTTCTATTATCATATAATTATACGGTAAAAACGAACAGGTACTGTACTATACAGTACGTAAGTACTGTAGTTATTATAATACAACTTACACTGTATTCGTGTAAGAAATTTGGTAGGATATTTATCTTGATTTCTGAAAATACCCCAAAATAAGTGAGTAAGATAACTTTGAAAACCCAAAGTTTTCCTGCCGATTGAAGAAACATTAAAAATAGTGTAAGACATATTATGTCTTAGACTAAAAACGTGTAACAAATATCAGATCACTATTCAAGCTATCAAGCTTTTCATAAATTTATTTGTCTCCTCATGGCAGAAGGTTTGCGCCCAACATTTTCACTTAAACATTTCTGTGATTAAATTGTGATAGAGCACATTATCGTATTGATCTTCTAAATCCAGTTAAATGTACATCGATTTTCGTAAAATTGATTTTTTACCGTTCCTATGAATTATAAGAATTCTATGAATTCTTTATACAGGTTCAGCACAACTTCTTAAATAACATTATGTTTGCTTCAACAGAATTCATAAGGATGACAAAACATCGAACAACAAAAAAAAGCTTTCTGAGTAACTGGCTTTAACAAAGCATGACTTCACGAAATACAGTACGATAATTTAGAATAGTTGGTACAATGGTTATGCTTTTCGCATTATGGCAGCACTGTGCTTGCTTACTCACTTCTCCAGTTGACACCTTGTAGACTTGTCAGTTGTTTACTTGACTTGACTTTGACACCTGTCATTACGCGATGTCTGAGTTTGATGTGTTGATTAAGTAATCTGCTGAGTAATCTGTTGATTACTGCAGTTTGCAACCGACCTGCTCTTTGGGATAAAAGTCTTGACATCTACAAGGACCGGAATGAAGTCGCCAAAAGTTGGATGGAAGTTGAAAAGAAATAGTCAATAATTGCTGGGAATTTAAAGTGATATTCAACGATTTGAACCTGATAAATTAGATTGTTGAATGTCAACTGAAATTTAGTGAATTTTACTGTACAACATTCCTTTTCCTCCTATTTTATTGGGTGATGAGTGGAAATGATTTATGATTTCATATTTGGATTCATCTTTTCATAGTTCAATATTTTTTTGGAAAACTAGAACTTTTAAAAATTAAAAATGTTTATGTTTAAACTTCTCAGGTGTTCAAAAACTTCTTGAAACCTTTGCCTGTCCCTTTGTGAGGCAGGAGTATTATTATCTTAGTAAGTACTATATAGTCATATGATAATGGATAGCTATATTAAAAACAGCTATAACTACCTTGTTTTCGGGTATTTTTGAAAATGGGACATACGCTTTGAAGAATTTGGGGTCGCTGAATCCAAATCCGAAATCAGAAATCTTCTATCTATATTTTTAAGGAAGTTAGACTTTGAGAAAAAGTGATGAGTCATACTTTGAGCAAACGTCGGCGTAGTTGTTAGATCTGTCGGCTTATTCGTAAGATCCCCATTGAAAGCATAGGAGAGCTGCAAAATATGAAATATGATCTTCCGTAATATGATCTTCCAGGAGCGAGGACTCTGCCGTGTGAAACTGGCCTAATATGATCTTCCAGGAGCGAGGACTCTGTTGTGTGAAACTGGCCTGACTGGTCTAGACTGGTAATTGTGGTGATGTGTAAATAGAAACAAACGTAGAGGCATAACAACCATTCTGCGATGGATGCGAACCGATAATGCCAATTCTATTCTGCCAGTACAGAGCACAGTATATTATGTAAATAAAAGTGTAGGCTGTGTCTGTAGAATGAACTATTCAAACACTTGGAACAATAAATTAGTCATGCGAAACTCATATTCATCACTGTAGAATTCCATATTGAATTGTTTTTGGAAAAATCCCATCAACACTTTTAGGTTTTCCAATCCCGAAAATCCCGGGATTGTCGCTAAGAAATCCCGGGATTGTTAGGTATCAAACATGGACCGGGATCCCGGGATTCGAGATCCCGGGATTGACATCCCTAGTACCAAGTAATATAATTGTTACTCATAGCTCTGTTTAGAATCCCTCCAAAGCATTTCTATAGCTGCAAAGCACCAATGAGCTAGAGAACAGCTTTTGTTGTTACAATGAGCAACAGTGAAGATTGAGGCAACAGAATCTAGTCAAATGAAGAGAGAGATTAACATGACAGAGTCGGCAGTTGATTATCATTGACCTACTATCCTTGCTTGTCATCACATGTTGCAGAAAGCTGTATCATTCTCCAATTACCCACCTTCGCCAAATGGCTTTATGCTATGAACTGACAAAATATTAAAATCAGTGTATTAAGAATTTATTATCAAATCAAGAAGATATGCAGTGTGTACAAAAAAGAATGACCCGATTTTAAATAGCTATAAATATTAGGGAGAAGGGCTGAACACTAACAAATTGCATACTAAAATACTCACAAAGTATTGGAGTTTACGAAAATGCATCATAAATGTCCTTTATTGGCTGCACGGACGACATCTAGTCTAAAGCTTAATTCATCCCAAACTGAGCGTTTCTTCTGTTATTGAGGCTACAGCCGCTGATATTCGGGTTTTAAGTTCATCAATGTAAGGGAGGAACGTGAACATGTTGTTTAACATATCCCCACAGGAAAAAATCTCATGGTGTTATGTCAGGGGACCTAGGAGGCCAAGAGTGTAAAGCTTGGTCTTACGGTCCTGTACGCCCTAACCAACATTGAGGCAAGCTCTCATTGGGGAAACTGAGAACATTGTTGTGCCAGGGCGGTGGTACAACGCTGTGTACTAAACTCCAATATTTTGTGAGTACTTTAGTATGCAATTTGTTAGTATTAAGCCCTTAAAATCGGGTTATTTTTTTGTACACACTGCATATTTTCTTTCTAAATATATAATTTTTTCATATAATTGATCATTATCAACAAGAATGGAAAGTTAATTTTTCATCAGATATGCCGGGATGACTTAAATAACGGCTATCTCGTAGCAACTACTATGCCTTCATATCATTCCAACTGAATCTCACTATACTTCATATTGAATCAATCATTGATAGGAACGAAAATTTTCCTTGAGCAGGATTATTATGGATAATAAGTTTCAGAAGTCCAGATTCAGTGAATACTATCTCCAACAAATGGATTGTGTAGACAAGTGATAGATGCCTACATTCTTACTAAAGACCACCCGCATCTTTCAGACTATCTTCAAGTTGAACTGCAATGAGGGCACCAATATCAATCAAATTACAGAAGTTTCAGGCTATTATTTGATGTTAATTCTGGAAGTTCTGCTTTCTAATTCACTTGATAGACACATTCATGCTCTTCGATTCTCTCGAAGCTTAAATGGAAATTAGAGTTCCAGAGTGAAAGCATTATTCATATTCAACCACCGTATAGTCTTCTTTCATGTACCGCGATATTCTAACATATCAAACCGTAGTGATCGATATGACTATCAATCGACAATATCATCAAGTGGTTATCTCACTACCCATAGTAGTATATATAAATAAATACTACATATAGTTTTATGGGATGAACTTTGATTTGTTATAGTCACAGTGACACAGTATGATATGTGAGCTCAAAAAGGGAGCAATCATTGAATTTCTGGATGTGTGGCAGGAACACCATTATCTTGTACAAGAAACATGTTTTGATAACCAGGATTACAAGCTGTCAATTTCCAATCAATCAATAAAGAAAACGAGCGATCAATTACTTAATCTATCAATCAGTTTCTTCAATTGGGGTTGAAGGAAAATTTTCTAACATTAAACTTCAAAATTGATTGATTAAAAAACATTGAAACTGAATCTTTGTCGTATAAAATATTGTCCTAAAATAGACCTTGATCAGACTGTGACTTTGACATCGTGAAAAGAATTTTCGTGTATCATCCGTAGATTTCGAGGTGTCCAATATAAATGAATGGTAAGGAAGGAGCTACAAGATGACGGTTATGGCGTTCCTCTATCACGACAAAAATAGACTTTTTTTGCAGTGTTGCCGAATATGAAAAAAAAACAGAAAATTCAAGAGTGCTCAACCAAAAGAGAACTTGAACACTGAGTAGTGAGATGTCACCAATCAATATTAGAGTAACACAGAGCGTTTCTGAATGAGTATAGATGTACCTGCAAATCATCTATATGGGATGGAGCGCTGTAAAGCTGGTCTTACGGTCCTGTACGCCCTAACCAACATTGAGGCAAGCTCTCATTGGGGAAACTGAGAACATTGTTGTGCCAGGGCGGTGGTACAACGCTGTGTACTAAACTCCAATATTTTGTGAGTACTTTAGTATGCAATTTGTTAGTATTAAGCCCTTAAAATCGGGTTATTTTTTTGTACACACTGCATATTTTCTTTCTAAATATATAATTTTTTCATATAATTGATCATTATCAACAAGAATGGAAAGTTAATTTTTCATCAGATATGCCGGGATGACTTAAATAACGGCTATCTCGTAGCAACTACTATGCCTTCATATCATTCCAACTGAATCTCACTATACTTTCATATTGAATCAATCATTGATAGGAACGAAAATTTTCCTTGAGCAGGATTATTATGGATAATAAGTTTCAGAAGTCCAGATTCAGTGAATACTATCTCCAACAAATGGATTGTGTAGACAAGTGATAGATGCCTACATTCTTACTAAAGACCACCCGCATCTTTCAGACTATCTTCAAGTTGAACTGCAATGAGGGCACCAATATCAATCAAATTACAGAAGTTTCAGGCTATTTGATGTTAATTCTGGAAGTTCTGCTTTCTAATTCACTTGATAGACACATTCATGCTCTTCGATTCTCTCGAAGCTTAAATGGAAATTAGAGTTCCAGAGTGAAAGCATTATTCATATTCAACCACCGTATAGTCTTCTTTCATGTACCGCGATATTCTAACATTTCAAACCGTAGTGATCGATATGACTATCAATCGACAATATCATCAAGTGGTTATCTCACTACCCATAGTAGTATATATAAATAAATACTACATATAGTTTATGGGATGAACTTTGATTTGTTATAGTCACAGTGACACAGTATGATATGTGAGCTCAAAAAGGGAGCAATCATTGAATTTCTGGATGTGTGGCAGGAACACCATTATCTTGTACAAGAAACATGTTTTGATAACCAGGATTACAAGCTGTCAATTTCCAATCAATCAATAAAGAAAACGAGCGATCAATTACTTAATCTATCAATCAGTTTCTTCAATTGGGGTTGAAGGAAAATTTTCTAACATTAAACTTCAAAATTGATTGATTAAAAAACATTGAAACTGAATCTTTGTCGTATAAAATATTGTCCTAAAATAGACCTTGATCAGACTGTGACTTTGACATCGTGAAAAGAATTTTCGTGTATCATCCGTAGATTTCGAGGTGTCCAATATAAATGAATGGTAAGGAAGGAGCTACAAGATGACGGTTATGGCGTTCCTCTATCACGACAAAAATAGACTTTTTTTGCAGTGTTGCCGAATATGAAAAAAAACAGAAAATTCAAGAGTGCTCAACCAAAAGAGAACTTGAACACTGAGTAGTGAGATGTCACCAATCAATATTAGAGTAACACAGAGCGTTTCTGAATGAGTATAGATGTACCTGCAAATCATCTATATGGGATGGAGCGCTCTACACCTGGTCTCAGATTGTAAAGCACAGAATATTAGGCTCAGAGGGACTTTGAATCAATTATTGGAAAATATTGCTATTCAGAAACTAAAATTCATCATAATTGATTTTTTTTTAATTTTTCTCATTTTTGAAAAATTGTAACTCAGCACTCATTGAAGATGGAGATTTCTGAATTATCCCATCTCATTAGGAATTTCATAATCGAAAATAACGGCAGAACCAAATTTTTCTGTCCGATTACAGGAGTCGGCGAGAAAAGCGGAAAACTGATAAATGAACAGAAAATACGACGTTTTTGGGCCACCCTATTTCTAGTATAAGAAAGTTTTGCATGAAAAAATTGGTCTTGGACGTTTATTATATATATAATATATATATATATATATATATATATATTATATATATATATATATATATATGTTTATATATCATAGCAATATATTGGAATATCAGAGCTACAATTTATATTGGAAGCCATTGCAAGTGAGCAATTGATCACGCTTGAAAAGGTGTTTGTAGTTTGGATATTTCATATTTGGTTTGTAGGAACCACTATAACTGTGCATGCTATTTTTGTTCGTCAGAGACCCGAGTATCCTTCCGAACGTGACGCTGGGCGTGGAGATACGTGACTCGTGCTGGTATGCGCCCATCGCCCTGCAACAGAGTCTCGAGTTCATACGTGACGCCATCTCACCCCCCACCCCGCTCACCAACCAGCTCACATGTCACAATGCACAACAGGTGAGTCACAACACACCAGAAAACGCTGATTGTGTAGGTACTTTATCGCTTGTAGACCTACAAAATTTGATTACACAAAACACTGTAAACACTGGCCTGGTACTACACATGTCTCGCAGCCGTCCGATCCCTATCCGATCCGATCACGGATTACAATGGCCTAGGATATTGCATGCTACAGATGTTCGTCATGTGACCTGTTTCCAACCATCAGGAATATCGGACACGAGTAGGATCGGAGCGCTGAGAGTTGACCGGGCTTTGACTGTGAGCTTTTAATTTTCTGAGTAAGATGACAACGTCATTAGCCCTACATGCGGAAACAGGATGGTCTTCACATTTTTACTTTCCTTGCCCTATTACCAAAGGTAAGGGAAGTATTGCTTTCCAAAAAAAATTAAGGTACCCTAATTTCAAGTTTTCTATACGTTTCAAGGTCCCCTGAGTCCAAAAACATGATTTTTGGGTGTTGGTCTGTGTGTGTGTGTGTGTGTGTGTGTGTGTGTGTGTGTGTATGTGTGTATGTCTGTGAACACGATAACTCCATTCCCAATTAACCGATTGACTTGAAATTTTAATCTTAAGTTCCTTATACCATGAGGATCCGACAATAAGAAATTCAATAAAATTCGATTCAAGATGGCGGAAAAAATGGCGGATAATTACTAAAAAACCATGTTTTTCACGTTTTTCTCGAAAACGGCTCCAACGATTTTCTTCAAATTTATACCATGGATAGCTATTTATAAGCCCTATCAACTGACATGAGTCTCATTTCTGGGAAAATTCCAGGAGCTCCGTAATATTCTTGAGAAAAATGGCGAATAATTACTAAAAAAACATGTTTTTCACGGTTTTCTCGAAAACGGCTCTAACGATTTTCTTCAAATCCATACCATGGATAGCTATTTATAAGCCCTATCAACTGACATGAGTCTTATTTCTGGGAAAATTCCAGGAGCTCCGTAATATTCTTGAGAAAAATGGCGGATAATGACTAAAAAACCATGTTTTTCACGGTTTTCTCGAAAACGGCTCTAACGATTTTCCTCCAATTTATACCATGAATAGCTATTTATAAGCCCTATCAACTGACATGAGTCTCATTTCTGAGAAAATTGCAGGAACTCCGTAATATTCTTGAGAAAAATGGCGGATAATTACTAAAAAACCATGTTTTTCACAATTTTCTCAAAAATAACTTGACCGATTTTTTTCAAATTCATACCCTGTATAGTTATTTATCAGCTTTATCATCTGGCATGAGTTTTCTTTTTGGGAAACTAATGGGGGGTCCACCCCATCCTTGATTAATGTACTTAGTAACCTCCTTCTCGTGCATGAGGTAGGTAGCGCAGTTCATAAAAAGAATACATAGTCGAGATATTTCATCTGTAGAACAGCTGTTTTGACGACTTTGAAAAAATGAGGACTAAACAAATCATCGAGTTTCACAATTCACACAAAGGAAAAAGTACTCTGAAAACAATTATATATACACATATACAGAAGTCTGATCGTAGTTTCAAATAATATATGAGCAAGGAAAGTTGTGTGAGTGTACCACACCAGATTCTTTTAAAAGAGATCTGAAGGCCGGCCTATGAAATGTTATTACAGAAATCCATACTCCATTCAGACAACATGAACCATCAATGCATCTTGTTTCAAAGATTTCGAGTTTCCAGCTTGTCATGTGTGAAGTTAAAACAAAATTGAAATTATTTTTTATTACAATAATAATTGATGGTTGAGACATATGGTTGGATTTTACAGTAAAAATGCAAGCTCACAATATAGTTTAATCAGATTAGCGATCATTCAATAGGTTAAGTACCTAGTGATATAGAAACTGCTATCCGAGAAAAGCAGACGGCATACCTCGTATTTTTGCAGAAAAAGACGCAAGAAGCTAAGGAAAATTACTTACAAAAACGTAACATTGCAAAGCAGGTGGTGCGGAACGCTCAACAGGTGTCATGGGATAAGTTTATAAACGTAATAGAAAATGATATTCATGGAAGGCAACAATGTGCATATAAGATAATGCGATCGATAAACAGGAGTGAAAAAGATGATGCATCATTGAACATGATATCTGATACTGAATGGAAAAGTCATTATAAAGAGTTATGGTTTTCTGAAAATGTCCCGAGCACTGCTCCCTCAGATCCGCTTGCAAACAATTCTGTGGACCTCATAACAAGGGAAGAACTGCTTCAAGCATTGCAGAGCATTAAAAATCGTAAAGCTGCTGGCTTGGATGGACTGAATGGAGAACTCTTTAAATATGGTGGTTTGTTTTTAGAGCTGAGGTTTTTGCACCTGTTAAACGAGTGTTGGAAAAGATGTGAAATCCCGGGAGAATGGAAAAAGGCAGAAGTAATCTCTCTTTTCAAAAAAGGAAAGCGAAATAATTGCAAAAATTATAGGGGAATCAGTTTACTAAATGTTGGGTACAAAATCTATTCTAAAATAATAAATGGTAGAGTGAAAATTATTGCAGAAGCCATTTTAAATGAAGAGCAAAGTGGCTTCAGAAAAGGACGTTCTTGCTCAGACAACATTTTTTCAGTGAAAAGAATAATAGAGAAGAGAAGAGAGTTCAATCTTGAAACGCACATGGCTTTCATCGATTTTGAAAAAGCGTTTGACAGAGTGAATCGATACCGTTTGTGGGACATTCTTAAAGAGAGAGAATACCCTCTTCACCTGGTGAATGTGATTAAATCACTTTACGATAAAACGCAAATAGTAATCAATACAGGTAAGGATTGACTAGACGAAATGATTATAAATCAAGGAGTTAGACAAGGGTGCAGCCTATCACCCACTTTATTTAATATTTATGTGGACCACATTTTCAGAAAATGGAAATGTAGAGTAGCTTTAGGAATTAAACTAACAAATGACGAGTACCTGAATGCATTATTGTTTGCTGATGACTTGTGGATTATTCAAGACAGTGAAAATGACCTCCAAAAATCAGTTTATGTTCTTAACGAAATTTGTAAAGAGTACAATTTTAAAATATCAATAGACAAGACGAAAATTATGGCTTTCACAGGTAAACATCCAACCCGGTCAAAAATTGTGATTGACAACAAAGTTCTAGAACAAGTGTCGAAATATACATATTTAGGATGCAACATCAGTTATAGTGAAGATTTGGATATCGAGAAAAAGATTGGAAAATTTCAAGTGGTATGTGGCAATATTAGCAGAACCTTGGGGAAGCAAGCAAGGAGAGATACTATAATGAAATTTTATAGAATAATGGCTGCTCCAGTCCTCCTCTACGGAAGTGAGTCGTGGGTTACAACTAAACCCCTAGAGAGTAGAGTGCAGGCGGCGGAGATGCGATTCCTCCGGAGAACCAAGGGCTGCGATAGAAGGGACCACATCAGAAACGACGATATCCGAGCAGAGCTAGGAATTTACAGCTTGTTGGAAAAAATCACACAATACCGGAAGCAGTGGAAAGACCATGTGGAAAGAATGCCGGCAGAAAGGCTTCCACTACAGATATTGAATTATAAACCGGCAGGGAAAAGATCTACTGGTAGGCCACGGAAGAGATGGCAATAAATACACTACTTGTATATATTATAGCTTAATTTTGTAATAATTGAAATATAGATACTAATAAGCTGTTTGTAAGTCGGAACAGGCATTATCCTAATCCTTGTACGTGAGATGATGATGAAGTACCTAGTACCTAAAGGAAGGTTTTACATTATAGTATAAAGTTATTATTCTCTATAAATTTCCTAATTGGACCGAGCGAAGTGAGGTCTAAGATTCAAGTCGACGGTTTGGCATCTCTCAATGTTTGATTGTTTAAATGTTTGAATGTTTAAATGTTTAAATGTTCAAATGTTTAAATGTTTGAATGTTTGAATGTATAAATGTTTAAATGTTAAATGTTAAATGTTAAATGTTTAATGTTTAAATGTTAAATGTTAAATGTTTGAATGTTTGGATGTTTAAATGTTAAATGTTGAATGTTTGAATGTTTGAATGTTTAAATGTTAAATGTTTAATGTTTAAATGTTCAAATGTTTTAATGTTTAATGTTAAATGTTAAATGTTTAAATGATGTTTCAATGTTTAAATGTTAAATGTTTGAATGTTTAAATGTTTAATGTTTAAATGTTAAATGTTAAATGTTAAATGTTAAATGTTCAAATGTGTAAATGTTTAAATGTTTAGTTCAAATGTTTAATGTTTAAATGTTTAAATGTTTGAATGTTCAAATGTTTAAATGTTTAAATGTTTGAATGTTTGAATGTTTGAATGTTTAAATGTTTAAATGTTTAAATGTTTAAATGTTTAAATGTTTAAATGTTTAAATGTTTAAATGTTTAAATGGTTAAATGTTTAATGTTAAATGTTAAATGTTTAAATGTTTAAATGTTTGAATGTTTGAATGTTTAAATGTTAATGTTTAAATGTTCAAATGTTTAAATGTTTGAATGTTTAAATGTTTAGATGTTTAAATGTTTAAATGTTTGAATGTTTTAATGTTTAAATGTTTAAATGTTTAAATGTTTAAAAGTATAAATGTATAAATGTTCAAATGTTTAAATGTTCAAATGTTTGAATGTTCAAATGTTTGAATGTTTGAATGTTTGAATGTTTGAATGTTTGAATGTTTGAATGTTTGAATGTTTGAATGTTTGAATGTTTAAATGTTTAAATGTTTAAATGTTCAAATGTTTAAATGTTTAAATGTATAAATGTTTAAATGTTTTAATGTTCAAATGTGTAAATGTTTGAATGTTTGAATGTTCAAATGTTTGAATGTTTGAATGTTCGAATGTTTGAATGTTTAAATGTTTTAATGTTTAAATGTACAAATGTTTAAATGTTTGAATGTTTGAATGTTTGAATGTTTGAATGTTTGAATGTTTAAATGTTTGAATGTTGAATGTTGAATGTTGAATGTTTAAATGTTTAAATGTTGAATGTTTAAATGTTCAAATGTTTGAATGTTAAAATGTTTAAATGTTAAAATGTTCAAATGTTTAAATGTTTAATTGTTTGAATGTTTAAATGTTTAAATGTTTAAATGTTTGAATGTTTGAATGTTTGAATGTTTGAATGTTTGAATGTTAAATGTTTGAATGTTTAAATGTTTAAATGTTTAAATGTTTAAATGTTTAAATGTTTAAATGTTTAAATGTTTAAATGTTTAAATGTTTAAATGTTTAAATGTTTAAATGTTTAAATGTTTAAATGTTTAAATGTTTAATGTTTAAATGTTAAATGTTTAATGTTAAATGTTTAAATGTTCAAATGTTTAAATGTTTAAATGTTTAAATGTTTAAATGTTTAAATGTTTAAATGTTTAAATGTTTAAATGTTCAAATGTTAAATGTTTAAATGTTTAAATGTTAAATGTTTAAATGTTTAAATGTTTAAATGTTTAAATGTTTAAATGTTTAAATGTTAATGTTTAAATGTTTAAATGTTTAAATGTTCAAATGTTTAAATGTTTAATGTTTAATGTTTAAATGTTTAAAGTTTAAATGTTTGAATGTTTAAATGTTTAAATGTTTAAATGTTTAATGTTTAAATGTTCAAATGTTTAAATGTTAATGTTTAAATGTTAAATGTTTGAATGTTCGAATGTTTGAATGTTCGAATGTTTGAATGTTCAAATGTTTGAATGTTTAAATGTTTAAATGTTTAAAAGTATAAATGTATAAATGTTCAAATGTATAAATGTTTAAATGTTTGAATGTTCGAATGTTTGAATGTTTAAATGTTAAATGTTCAAATGTTTTAATGTTTAAATGTTCAAATGTTTAAATGTTTAAATGTTCGAATGTTTGAATGTTCAAATGTTTAAATGTTCAAATGTTTAAATGTTGAATGTTCAAATGTTGAATGTTTGAATGTTTTAATGTTTAAATGTTCAAATGTATAAATGTTCAAATGTTCAAATGTTTAAATGTTCAAATGTGTAAATGTTTGAATGTTCGAATGTTTGAATGTTCAAATGTTTGAATGTTCAAATGTTTAAATGTTTAGATGTTTAAATGTTTAAATGTTAAATGTTCAAATGTTCAAATGTTAAATGTTTGAATGTTCAAATGTTCAAATGTTTGAATGTTGAATGTTTGAATGTTGAATGTTCGAATGTTTGAATGTTTAAATGTTCAATGTTTAAATGTTAAATGTTCAAATGTTTAAATGTTGAATGTTCAAATGTTTGAATGTTCGAATGTTTGAATGTTGAATGTTGAATGTTGAATGTTTAAATGTTAAATGTTCAAATGTTTAAATGTTTAAAAGTATAAATGTATAAATGTTCAAATGTTTGAATGTTCAAATGTTGAATGTTTGAATGTTAAATGTTTAAATGTTAAATGTTAAATGTTCAAATGTTTAAATGTTAAATGTTCAAATGTATAAATGTTTAAATGTTAAATGTTCAAATGTTTGAATGTTCAAATGTTTAAATGTTAAATGTTCAAATGTATAAATGTTCAAATGTATAAATGTTTAAATGTTAAATGTTAAATGTTAAATGTTTAAATGTTCAATGTTTAAATGTTCAAATGTTTAAATGTTTAATGTGTATATGTTCTGTAACGTTATTCTTCTATAACATGTGCCCTGCTTGGCCGCAGTCAGTAGAGCAAAGATTTTTGAATATATATATATATATATATATATAATATATATATATATATATTATATATATATATATATATATATAATTTTTCGTGACTCCTGAAAGAACAATAGTTCCAATTTCTTACCAGCTCTTCTAGGAGCAGTTCACAGTTTTTGTGACTGATCTCGTAGACTCCACAGATGTAGACGCAGTAGAGGTAGACAGATATAAGGGCTCTGACTATTTTACTAGACAATGCAGTATCGCCACCAATGCCACTCACCACCATTCACCAAAATGGTCAGCAATGGAAAATGATACCGAGCGGAATCAAAGGTGACACTCTATCAGAATACCTTATAAATTAGATTAATTTATATTGTTACTTCAACTCAATACTATGACCTTTGAGGTTCTTCAATATGTTGGTGCTGGATGATTGAAATAAATCTCGGGAAAGTATTATTTCCAAGGAATTAACAATCACTGCTGTATATCGCTGATTGATCCAGCTTATTCGGTGAAGAATACAGTTGGTTGATAATCTCTATAATATGTCAACAGTAACGATAAAGTAGAATATAACAAGATTGGTCATGCATGGAGATAGGATAATAAATGAAGGGTACACCATTCAATAAACATAAAACATATAATTACATGAAGAATTCAATGAGCAATAAATAACAAATATAGAGCAACATATATAAAAATGATATGAAAATAAAAATATATCAAAAAATATCACAGATAGTCCAACTTTGTTTCTTAGCACGAATTATTACCATTGCTTCTATAATCAGCAAATATATACTTTGAATTATACAGCTCAGTTATTGACTTGCTGTTGTTGTCAAATGAAACTTCATAAATCTTCTTCCCTAATTAATATAGAAAAATTAATATAAAAATATAAATCTCAGAATATATATATATATATTATATATATATATATATATATCTATATATATATATATAATATATATATATATTATATATATATATATACTATCTATCTCAGGGCTTGGGTTCTGCCTCTGGTGGGATTTAGATAAATCAATTTATCTTGATCTGAACAAAGCTCAGGCTAGAGCTACTAGTGGACTGTAATTTACTATTCAATTTATCAAATAGAAACGAGGAGCAAAATTTAATCTTCAATTTGAGCCAGGTTATTGGTACAGTTAAACTCTGCATTAATGAACAATAAAAAGAGCAAAAACTCACCAGATTTAATCCAATTTTGTCTACCTGCCCTTCGAAGCCTTTATTAGGTGTTTTGGTCAGATTCGAGGTGGGAAGAAATCTGGGAAAAAGATAGGTTTTCGCTTCCAGGCTGGTTTTCCGTGTTCAACTTGCAGGCTCTGTATACTGTATTTCGAACGAAGCTCAAACTGATTCTTTATAAATTCAAAACTGATGCAAATTAATTCAATTTAACACTATTTACGATGTTATATTTATAATCCACACACACGACACTTAAACAATCAATTACTAGAAATTTCCGATGGAAATTACATTACAAATTACAAACTCGGTCTTCACAACAAGACAACGAGACAAGACGAACGAAAGACTGAACAAGAACAAGATGACTGGCTAGAAAAGATGGCAAGGCAAACAGCTGGACGAATCGACACTAGCGCACAAGCCGGCTACGGGCAGAACTGTAGTCTGGGATTGGCGCTACAATTCAAAAAATGCTCTGGCCAGACCATACCCCCGCCTCTGAAAAACTATTTTTCAGCCAAGTTACAAAACTGAAAAAAAAAACAAGGAAGGGAAAAATCCAGACATGACAAAACAAAACACCAACACGAAAAAACAACACAAAAGAAAAAAATGCAGCAAGCACAACAACTATTGAGTTGGGAGTGGATACAGTTTTGTAACTGGTCTTTTATAAATACCAGTTTTTAGGCGCACACTCGCCACTCGAACCTCGCCGTCACTTCCCGGAAACACCTGTTCGATGACACCCAGTGGCCACTGCAATGGAGGTGTGTTTGGTTGGTCCACTACCACAACCGTTCCCACACTGATAGAAGTGGGTGATTTCAACCATTTTTTACGACTTTGGAGTTCGTGCAGGTACTCTCTTCTCCATCGGTTCCAGAACGATTGAATGAGTTGACCAATCAATTCATACCTGGTGAGACGATTCACAGGGACACTGTCCACGTCCCGCATGGGAAACGATTTCAACGGTGTGAGCGTCAAAAAGTGCGCTGGGGTTAAAGCCAGCGGTTCACACGGATCCTCACTCAGTACACACAGTGGGCGGGAATTCAGGACACCTTCAATCTGCACCAACACCGTGTTCAGTTCCTCATAGGTGAGAAGTTGATTGCCAATTACTCGGAACAGATGCAACTTTACAGATTTGACATTTGCCTCCCACAGACCTCCAAAATGCGGTGAACCAGGGGGAATGAATTTCCATTCAATTTTGTGTTCGGCGAGTTGACTAGTCAATGTGGTTTGAAACTCGGACGAATTCAAAAGTTGAGATATCTTTCGCAACTGTTCCTTGGCACCTACAAAATTAGTACCACAATCGGAATACATCACACGACAGGGTCCACGACGTGACAAAAAACGACGAAACGCAGCTAAAAACATGGGCGTTGATAGATCCGATACCAACTCAATATGTACCGCCTTTGTTGCCATACACACAAACAGACAAATGTAGGCTTTCAAAATACAAGGATTACGACGTCTCGTCATAGTAATACGCAAAGGACCAGCGTAATCCACACCACAATTTTCAAATGGTTTGCATTTTGACACTCGACAAGCAGGCAGGTCACCCATTTTTGGAATGATTGCATTATTACTAGGTCGAACACGGAAACAACGATTACACTTAAACACACAAATACGAATAATAGAGCGAGCAGACAGTATCCAGAATTTCTGTCTGATCAAGGACAACAATAACGAAGGTCCAGCATGACAGTTCTTCTTGTGATGATAATCAATCAACATCGATACGAAAGCGTCGGATTTTGGTAGGATCATCTGATGACAAGTCTCAAATTCCAGTCCAGCATGAGACAAACGACCGCCGACGCGAATCACGCCTTTATCAATGAATGGAGACAGGCGACGAAGGCGCATAGAACAATCTTCTCCCTTCTCCAATTGCACAAATTCAGATGAAAAATGTATCTTCTGCACCACTTTACATAGATACCTCTCAGCAACATCGAAATCTGATTCCTCTGATTGGGGTAAGATTCGTAAGAATTTGAGAACAAGAATTACAATTCTCAAAAGACGACCATAATCCGAACAACGACCAATCAATGAATATACTGCATTGCTGTTACAATCAGGAGATTTTGTGACTGTCAACACTGACGGTTTTTTCGCCTCCGGTGGATCCACGATCTCTTCCATTTGAGTTCGGACGGGCCAATCGCATTCGTCCTCTGCTATCCATGATGGACCTGAGAGCCACAACGGAAAGTTCACAAGCTCAACTGGTGATAAACCTCTAGACAAACAGTCAGCGGGATTTTCAATTCCGGCAACATGCATCCACTCCTGTATACAAGAATCCTGTATTTTTGCGACGCGATTACCAACAAAAGTTTGCCATTTCGCGGATGGAGCATTAATCCAACACAAGGTGACTGTCGAATCAGAGAGTGCGACAATACGAGACACATGACAACGTTCACTAATAATAGTGACTACTGAATTCATGAGTTCTGCCAACAAGAGTGCCGCACACAACTCCAAACGAGGTATTGAAACAACTTTAGATGGTGCTACCTTGGACTTGGAACACAATAATACAACTCTTGACTCCTCGCTCTCCTTCTGCGACTTCACATAGATAACTGCACCATAACCGACAATGATGCGTCACAAAAACCAATCAAACTGATGTGAGAATCCTGAAACAAACCAACGTGACGTGGAACAGCAAATTTTAATAATAGAGGCAACTCTTTTTGACAATTCTCCCAAAGAGTGCATATAGACTCAGGCGGCTTCTCGTCCCAATCCACTCCTAATTTCCACAGTTTCTGGACAAGACACTTGAGAAATAATGTAAACGGTGACAAGAGACCAAGTGGATCATAGATACGAGCCATCACTGACAGAATAGAACGCTTAGTAGCGACGACCTCACCACACTTGACGGAAAACTGAAACAGATCAGTACTAGGTTGCCAATTCAATCCCAAGATAGCCAAGGAGTTGTCTGCTTCGAAATCCTTGTACGAAAACGATTTCTCTTCCTCCGAGAATTTCTCCAGCATTGATGGTGAATTTGACGTCCACTTTGTGAGCGAGAAACCTCCTCCCTCAAACAGCTGCTTGGACTGATGATACAGCTCCGCGGCCTCTGACTCTGTGGCGACAGATGTGACTAAGTCGTCCATGAACATGTCTCTTGGTATTCTCGCCTTGGCTGCTGGAAAACGATTTCCATCCTCCTCTACAAGCTGGTGGACGGTGCGAAGTGCCAAATATGGAGAGCTTGAAACACCAAAAACAACACAATTGAGCTGATAAATTTCGATCGGATCCTCCGGCGAAAATCTCCACAATACACGCTGATAACGACGGCAGGAATCCTCCACTAATATCTGTCGATACATTTGTTTAATGTCGGCAGTTAGTGCGATTGGGAACAAACGAAAATTGACTAACAAAACAAAAATGTCAGTCTGCAATTTGGGACCAGCATGAAGAACCTGGTTCAATGACAAACCCGATGATGTTCTGGAACCAGCATCAAATACAATTCGGATGGGCGTGGTAGTGCTGCTTGCTTTCACGATGGCGTGATGCGGTATGTAGTAACCACCTCGGTCTGTCTGATCTGCTACAAACGACATGTGACCCTGACGTAGGTAATCAATCAATATTTCATGATATGAAATACGAGTATTGCTGTCATGCTCTAGTCGTCTCTCCAAACTCAGCAGTCGGCGTTCGGCGACAGCATACGAATCTCCCAAGCTGCTGGGCGGCTCCGCAAATGACAAGGCAACAACAAAACGACCAGAATTCACACGATGTACAGACTTCCGAAAATTTACCTCACACTCCAACTCTTCCGGTTTCAGTTGACAGCTTGGTGCAGGGCACGATTCCAACTCCCAAAAACGTTCCACAAAACTATCCAACGATGGACTACTAACGAATGGACTACAGATGGCTGTAAAACAATTCGACACATTTTTGTTGAAGTGAGAATCGGCGCTCTCCCCATCAGAATGTGACCAAAGACACTATTAACAGTCATCAATTCGTGCGATTCACCTGTACTAGGACTCCCACGTAGCAAGTGAGGAACTAACTCTGCACCAATGATGCCATCTATTCTACTAGGAAGGTAGAATTTGTCGTCAGCCAGTGTGAGATTTTCAAGATGATGAAGTTTGGATCTGTCGATTTCACAAGAAGGCAACTTGTCGATGATTTTATCTACCACTGTGGCATCCATCGAAAACTTGACGGTAGGATCCAACTTCGACTGAATCGACACACAAGTACGACCTCGAACTTCACTAGTACCACCACCGAATCCACGAACAACGGTTTTCATGGGCTGGAATGGTAGTCTCAAACGCCGACACAATTTGGCTGTAACAAAATGACACTGACTCCCGGTGTCAATCAAGAAACGAACATCACAAAGCTGACCATTACAATCTCGAATATGTGCAGTGACGGTCGACAACACAACGGTCGAATTTTCTACATCATTGGATGTAGAACAACAACTAATAGGTGATGTGCCACCTGCCTTGGAGTTCGACGAGGACGCAACACCTTCATTGGAACTTGATCTGGAAAAGTGCAATAAAGAATGATGAGATTCTCGACATTGAGCACACTGAGTTTTACTACGACAATTTTTACTCAAATGATCCACATCAAGACAACGAAAACAACAAAACTTTCCTTTAATCAAACAATAACGATCCCAAGGAGTCATTTTCAAGAAACTAGCACAATCTACTAACCGATGACCCGGTTTTGAGCACTTCAGACAATTGGGATTTTTACTAGATGCATCGTTAGATGAATCATTGGATTGAACCACAAACACCTTTGATTTATTATCTTTTTTGTGCTTCATATTAAACGATTCAGTCTGTTTCTCATCAGAAGGAAGAGTCTTAATTTGCTTTTCAATGAATTTGACATAATCGGCATAAGTTGGCATAGCCTTGTCACGGACGGCCGATTCAAAATTTCTACGAGAACTTGGATCCAGCAATCTCAAGCCATGATAAAGGAATATCGAGTCTGACAAATCAGTGAGTCGCAATCTCTTCACTGCATTGATGGAACTGCAAAACCCATCCAAAATCGCAATACAACCTGCCTTTGATTCTGATTTTATTGGACGAAATTCAAAAATTTGTTTGAAATAGGCATCGACTTGCGCTCGTGGATCGTTATAGCGGGTCAATAATGCCTGCCAAATTATTAGATAATTATTAGCCAATGGTGGCAAATGACGACAAATATTTGCTGCTTGTCCAGTAAGTCTACTTACAAGATATTGGACCTTCTGCTGATCGTTCAAACTCTTGTTGTCATGTACCAATGCCTTAAATAATTCATAAAACACCGACCATTGAGTCTGGTTCCCATCAAATTTTGGAAGGTCGATTTTGGGCAGTACTGACTCGGACACGACCGGCTGTGCACTAGCTGCTGAAGCTGCCGAAGATTGAGCAATAGCATCAGTCGCCTCTTTCTGTTTGAGAGTGTTAGCCGCTACTTCAATATACTGAAACAGATCTAGATGTGAGTCGTTGAATGCTACAACATAGTCTTTATTCAACTCAAGTTCCAACTCATTAACCACTAATTCTGTCTTTTCATAATCCGAAATGGTCTGAGACACCCGAGGATACAACACTAAAAATTGCTCAGCAACTTTTGGATCAGAGACATTTTTAGACAGTTCATAAATTCTTTGCAATCTGGCATACAATTGTTCCAGTTTAGCGCGATGCACCCTGATTTGTTTCTGTAATTTTTCCTCCATCTTGAACTCATACACAAAACAATTCAGCCCCGACAATACAAACAACAGACAAAAAAACAAGAATGAGTTCAAAACTAAATGGAAGGAAAAATCACGACTAGTAAGTTATCAAAGTTAAACTTTGATTATCAATTCACAAGACAAGAAACCTTGCTCTAGAACAAGGCTACAACAAACTAAAGTTGTGCATAGATCAGACCATTCTGAACATGCCAACATTGGACAAATACGAAATTGCTTAAATCTAATGTGTGTGAATTAATCAACAAATTACAAATTTAAATTCATCCGGTTCGGAGGATCAAAATGTTCTGAACAAAGCTCAGGCTAGAGCTACTAGAGGACTGTAATTTACTATTCAATTTATCAAATAGAAACAAGGAGCAAAATTTAATCTTCAATTTGAGCCAGGTTATTGGTACAGTTAAACTCTGCATTAATGAACAATAAAAAGAGCAAAAACTCACCAGATTTAATCCAATTTTGTCTACCTGCCCTTCGAAGCCTTTATTAGGTGTTTTGGTCAGATTCGAGGTGGGAAGAAATCTGGGAAAAAGATAGGTTTTCGCTTCCAGGCTGGTTTTCCGTGTTCAACTTGCAGGCTCTGTATACTGTATTTCGAACGAAGCTCAAACTGATTCTTTATAAATTCAAACTGATGCAAATTAATTCAATTTAACACTATTTACGATGTTATATTTATAATCCACACACACGACACTTAAACAATCAATTACTAGAAATTTCCGATGGAAATTACATTACAAATTACAAACTCGGTCTTCACAACAAGACAACGAGACAAGACGAACGAACGACTGAACAAGAACAAGATGACTGGCTAGAAAAGATGGCAAGGCAAACAGCTGGACGAATCGACACTAGCGCACAAGCCGGCTACGGGCAGAACAGTAGTCTGGGATTGGCGCTACAATTCAAAAAATGCTCTGGCCAGACCATATCTTATGAACATGAGCTTTGTAAAAAATTCAATAAATTACTAATAAAGATATATAAGTGAGCATATAATTAAAATTTTCACAATTATGATGGCAATCCGGACTCATTGAAGTCCTAGGCCTTTCTGGTGTGCTGCTGGCGTATCCTGAAATTACAAATGTATTCATGCGCTGAGTAAAGGTACATACCATTTCCTTGATATTTTCATTTATTTTGTACATTTTCTTGACATCGTATCTAGCGATAGCAATACAGCTGCTTGCTCGAGACCTATGATTTCTCTTCATTCTATGATTTTGAAAACTATTCAAAAATATTTTCTTACAGTTCATATGTTGCGCATTTACGGCGAAGCGTGGTAATAGATTTTCATAAAATTTGACAGGTATGTTCCTTTTTTAATTGCGCATCAACGTATTTACAAGGTTTTTGGATTTTACAAGGATTACACAGATGTTTGGAGAAGCCAGTCTATTGCTGTATTTCCATAAGGTCTATAGTTTCAATCAGGTACTTGTGGATGAGAATACTGCCTGAGGTCTACTATTCACAGAACTACTAGTTTACTTTGTTAATAATATTGATTCAATATATTATATATCTATATATATAAAAGCGAAATGGCACTCACTCACTGACTGACTGACTGACTCACTCACTCACTCGCATAACTAAAAATCTACCGGACCAAAAACGTTCAAATTTTGTCGGTATGTTCAGTTGGCCCTTTAGAGGCGCACTAAGAAATCTTTTGGCAATATTTTAACTCTAAGGGCTGTTTTAAAGGGTTTAAAGTTCGTCTTTTAGCATGTATATTCTTCTTCTCCCAATCTCTTAATTATAATTGAAATTTCCATATCATATGTTACTATAGAACTATAATCTAGATAGAGTATCTCTTCGAAACAGTTGTTAACTGGCAACTAAATTAATAATTTTGTCCGGTTGGCATTAAGTTGAGTTGACTTTGTTAGGTTGGCACCAAGTTGAAGATTTAATGCATTTATTGGTCACTGCTACTTCAATCCTGGGAATATTATATTACTAGCCGTCAGGCTCGCTTCGCTCGCCATATCCGTTTAGCCAGACGTTTAGTCTGGACCCCCGACTGGATTGTTCTAACATTATATGATAAAAATGCTGAAATGAAAAATGCAGGCGAGCGAAGCGAGCCTGCTGATCTCATTCTTGGACGATCCAGTCGGGGGTCCAGAGGGCAGAGCCCCCTGGCTAGACGGATATGGCGAGCGAAGCGAGCCTGACAGCTAGTATATTTATATTTGTTTATGTAAGTTATTGCAACCTAGTAAATGGGAATTGTATTTTTTTAATATTCCTCTAATAGCTGAAAGCTAGAGGGATTAAACTATATATGAATCTTGTATTTCATGAGATGTGTATTGAAATATTATAAATTTGATTGAATTGAAATTGAATTCCGCAGCTTTGCTGAGTTTCAGATCAATCAATCAATCAATCAATTTTATTTTATTAAAAGAACACAAAACAAGAAAAAACAAAATTACAAAGAATTATGAAACAAATAAAACACAATAAAATGTTACAAATATAAAAAACCATGGGCTTTGTGGTTGGGTGTGTTGGAGAAGAGAAAAAAGAGAGGAAGATACCTAGCCAACTATGGTTTCCCATAGGCAGGCAAAGAAGAGAAGAGAAGTAATGAGAGAAAAAGGTAAGGGAGAAATGGGGGGAAGGAAGAAAGCAGAGGAATAGGTACTCAAAATAAAGGTAAGCGAGTCCACTGAAGAATGAAAAAACAATGCTGGAGCAGAAATCTCGAATCATATACGGTATCCAAATGGAGGAAGAAATTACTGTATGTCCAGTTTTTTATATCCAGTTCAATTTTTCCGCTGATCTTATTGTCCATGAGAAAGTGATTTGGAATGAGGTTTATTATTTTAGTACCTATGTAAATTAACTGCCTCCTTTTACATTCAATATCAGTGTTATAGGTTACATACTTGTTAGCAGTGGCCCTTAGATTATAATAATTGAGTGTAGAGTTTATTGTGAGAGGAAAATCGGATCTATATTTCATTAAGTACTTAATTACGGTTTTCATGTATACTTGACGTATAGTCATGACCTCAAAATCACTAAAAACCATATCCGTTGGATAGAGCCTGGGTTTGCTTAATATGGTTTCAATTATCAGTTTTTGTGCAACAAATAATTCAGCAATATGACAGTTGAAACAGCCTCCCCAAACAACTATGCCATACTGCAGAATCGACTTGACTAGAGCATGATACATCATTTTCAGGTGGTTCTTATAAGGAATTCTGTTAAATTGGAAAATTTAAAAGATAATATCTAATTTTTCCACATATGTATTTAATATGAACATCCCATTTAAGGTTTTCATCAATTATGATTCCCAAGTACTCAGTATTATTGACTTTTTTAATGGTGGGACAATCACAATTACCCAAGTTTAAATTGCACTGAAAATGGAGTCTCAGATCTTGATTCTCGTTGGGCTGTCCTACTCTATTTGCAGAGAAAGTTATGTAATTCGTTTTTTCAATATTTAAACTTAAGGTATTCTTATCTAACCACTTCTTAATTAAAAGCATATTATTTTCAGCTATGGTATGGACTTCATTCCATGAATTACCGTGAAAAATAGCTGCAGTATCATCTGCAAAGGATATCACAGTTGAGTTTAGAAGTCTTAAATTTAAAAAGTCATTTACATAGAGTATGAAATGGATGGGAGAAAGTAGAGTACCTCGAGGAAAACCATAAGAAGTTAAGTTAGTTACACTAGATTGATCATTTATGATTAGGGACTGGGTTCTATTACTCAGATAGCTTTTGAACAATTTAAGCGAGACTCCTCTGAAACCATAGGACTCCAGTTTATTGAACAAAGTATTATGAGGTATTGTATCAAATGCTTTGCGTATATCCAGGAAGATCGCAATAGTTTTCTTATTGGAGTTTATCTTATCAGATAAAGTATTGACGAATTTTATTAGAGCGTCAGATGTACTTTTACCATTATGGAAACCGAATTGGTTCTTGTTGATTATTTTGTTAAGATTCAAGAAAGAAACAACTCTTGACTTTATTAGTTTCTCCATTATTTTAGCAAGGTTGCTGATAGGACTAATCGGTCTCTAATTACAGGGATTAGTCGGGTCACCTTGTTTGAATAGAGGTTTTATTTTGGCTGATTTGAGGTGCTCGGGAAAATATCCCTCCTCAAAGCATCTATAAGAGATGAAAGCGAGAGGTTGAGATATAAAATTGGCTATTTTCTTCAGCGTAATATTACCTAGACCATCAATACCAGGACTGCAGTTGTTCTTCAGATTTTTAATAGTTGCCTCAACTTCAACTGGGCACGTTGGTCTCATAAAAAATGTGTTATCGATCTGTATTCAACGGAAGACTCTAGAGCTATTTAATTGAGCAAACGACAAGGACTACTCAATATGAAAACTTTGTGCAATAATGTGGAACTTAAGAAAGCTTGGAATGTTTTGTGTTCTTATGTGAGGTTGTACATTTGAAAAATTACAATAAGTTATAGAAAGCAACGAAATTACAACAGGTCCCATCGATAAAGACGCCAATAATTTTGGAACAGCTTACAACGGCTTTATTGCATGCCTTACAAACTTTAGTAGCTTCATTTTCCAATGGTCAAAGCATTAAACGAGTTATGGAAGTTGAACGGAAGACACTTTTAGATGAATAATGACACGTATTCTTTGAAGAATTATGAAGAAGAGGGAGATGAAGTTCACCTTGCCACTTAGTTGCGACGTGATACGACGTGACCTGAGTCTGCATGATGAGTTAATATCGTATGATGGTATTGAATGTTTACATGGAAATGCATGCACGTCTGAACATTGTAATGATCATAACTCATCTAGAGCTGAGTATAGACTTTAGCGCCACGAACACGCGGATTTCACATTTCTTCAGCTGATTATATTCTGTATTTGTACAGAAACATCAAGGTTCAGATATAATAAGGTAAACATCAGCTGATGAAAAGTGATATGCGCGTGTTCCTGACGTTTAAGTCTGAACGAACCTTAGTAGACTCAAGACACGTGTCAAGTCGCGTCACGTCTCAATATACGACTACAGTTACTACATAAAGAGTTGCTATACTGAATATCTTTACTGTATTTGATACCACTGTATATTACTGTATATCTTTTTGCGACTAGCCTTGAAATTGTAGGCCACGTATTTCTCATGAATTTGAATATCTCAGGTAGCTACTATTACACATCAAGGAATCCAATATTGAACATTGGATGAACAAAATTAACACACTCTTGACAATAATCCACTTGGGAAGTATCAAAGTACTAATCAACAAATTCTTGAAGAACAAAATTGAACACTCGATGGACAGATGATATTGAACAAACTAACTGATATGAAGGCCAATACTAAATGTATGGACCACTTGAGCAGTAGCAAAGTAATGAACAAAGGTATTTCAGTAAATGACTTGCCATTTCAGGGCAGGGGGGTCTTTTTGGGGGTTTGGGGCTACTACTGGTTTATTACAGTCTCCCAACTAAATGTGTTAATGGCTTTTGGGCTGTGGGAGTCCCCGAGAGGAAATAAGAGGAAGCTGGTTTGCCCCTGATAAAACGCTGTCGCATTTCAACGCGTTTATCAAGCGCTCATTATTCTAAAAGCAGTGCTACTTCATTTGTTCTGGACTTGTTTCTATAGTTGGATTCTCTTTGACCTGCCAGCATTGGTTGCATGGAATATATTTATTTTATTGATAAATTAGCAGGTAACCCGTGTTCCGCAAGGGTTTAATCAATAAACTTGATCTAATGAAATATTGAAGAATCTGAAATAGGCCTATAACTACTATCCTCGGTTAATCAAGAATCTTATGCAAAATTTCAAGTAAATCAGTCAAGTAGTTCAGACGTGATGATGCGTCAAACATAATTTCCCTAACCCGTACATATATGAGCCATTTCTTTCCTTTATTATAGTAAGTTGTCCTAGTAACCTGTCCTAGCAGGTAACCCGCGCTCCGCAAGGGTTCAATCAAAAACTTGACCTACTGAAATCTTGATGAATCTGAATCAGCCCTATAAACATCCTCGGTAAATTAAGAATCTATATGTAAATATTTATTCTACAGTTTTGAGTACCTACTAAGTAGAAGGAATTTTGCTTAATCAATTCGGATATTAATCTCTCCAGATTCAAAATTAATAATTGTTTCAAGTGTTTGTGTTTTGTTTCAATGTGGAAATTACTGAAGAATTGGAAAGTCGCACATAACCATTATTTTGACAATTTATTTTACGAAATTGGGATGGAAAGAAGTTTTGGACTGTAGTCTGTTTCTTTGTCCTCAAGTTTATTGTGAATGATGAATAAATAAATAAACACATTTTCAAGATAATCAGTCCAGTAGTTCAGACTTGATAATGCGTCACTAATGTATTTTCTATCCCGAATGTATATTGGCCAACTCTTCCCATTATTAAAATAGATAACTGAAGAAGACGTAATACTTGAAATCCTAACAGTATCATATTGGTTTTTCTTAATACATCAATTTTAGTATGGATTAGATCCTCCTCAATTTGAATCAGGTATCCTTTTGTTCCCTCAATTTCAGAAAAATACCTCCAATACTAAATAGTATTGAAAACTGTTATGGCTTCCTCCTCAATCCTCTTCAATTTTATTCAGGTATCCTTCTGATTCCTCAATTTCAAACAAAATACCTACAATACTAAATAGTATTAAAGACTGTTTTGGGCTTAATGCCACCATAGCAAAAATCGATGAGGACATTATACTGGGCTTGGCTTTTCTCTCCACTTTTGGACTACAGCTGGATTTGAAGAAGAAGACAGTAGCCATCGGTGAAGTAGAAGTCATTCTACAACCTAAAGAAGACCGTACAGCACAGGTGTGACATCACCATCCAGCAAGGAGCGAGATTGTGACTCAGGCAAGGACAACAGAAGAAGTTCCTGGAGGGATAAATGCAATTTTAGAACCTGTAGTTCTTGAAAAAGGACTTGGTCTTGGTGTCCCAGTGGCTGGAGCTCTGTTTCTCAGCAGCTCTAAATTCCCTGTTCGCCTGATGAATGTGAATTACTATGGAGTCACCTTGAAGAAAGGCACATTGTTCACCTGTGACATCAGTGGTGCATCAAGTACAATCAACACAGTTGGAGGAGAAGAAGAAACTTCCTGAGGGACCACAGAATTTGCAGAGGAATCTTGTCGGAACTTGAACCAAGATCAGAAAATGAATGTGAAAGATTCAATAGCCTCCTACCAATTTAATAACCTCCCAATTTTCAAAATTGAAGAGTGAAAAAAATAGAGAATCAAAATATTGTTAAGCATACAATAGACACGATAGATGCCAAATTCATTCCCCAAAACTCCAAAAGACTTCCATTTGCCAAACGAGAGAAAGCCAGAAAATCATCAAGGAGATTCAGATTCAGATTCCTTCATTCATGTGTTTAACAAAACATAATTCAACTTACGTTCTAGCGTTGAAAAAAAAAACAGTAGCGATAAAATGGCATGGTGAATCATATTAAACTAATAAGTTCTACAATGATATTGAGCAAGAAAAATGATGAAAAATGCAAAAGTTAAGGTACTACTGTAATGTTTTCACATAAAACGGTGAAGTTTGGACCTTGAAAAGTCCATTCTCGGAGAGGGTATCAAGGATACCCTCCCCTTCAGCACTTAACCGTAAAAAAGAAAGTTGAAAATTCAAACGAAAAATTATGTCTAAGCGAAAAAAATTAAGACTGAAAATATCAATAAGTGAAAACCAAATCATAGAAACGATAAATCATTCAGAGTTGAATCAATTAACAGAAGAGAGTAAATAATAATAAGGAAAAAATAAAGAAAAAGTTATTTCTCAATAATTAGAAAATCGATATGATATAATAATTATTGGAATAATGAGGGGGTTAATGTTATTATTAGAAAAAAGATTTGTAGATTTAAATCCAAAAATAATGTTAATAACAAAGGGAAATTATTGTACAAAAGAGATTAGTCCATGTAGATAACAAGATAATATGATTATGGTAGTTCATGAAGGAATAATAATAATTATAATTAGGGAATTATGAAGGGGAAAAATTGAAAGAGATCAAAAGAGAGGGAAAGGGATATAGAATAAGGTTGCTAAGACTTGAGGAAGAGTTAGAATAAGAAACAATCTTAAATGTAGCCTATTCACATTTTCATGCTAAATTTACATGAATGAAATAAAAAACAGAAAAACCATCATTTTTACTTGGGAGTGGGGGGAAATGATTATGAAGGATAAGGAAAGGGATTAAGGAGGGTTTAATTGAATGTCATGCTGCTCTAGGGTTGGCCAGTTTCAGCCATTTTTTCTGAAAGATAATGTCTCAATGTACGGGTGAAGCCCGCTCGACTCTCTATGGACCTATTTTGATTTGGGAGTGCATTCCATGCACGACAACCGCTAACAAGGAAGGATTTTGTATAAATAGTTGTTCGATGATTTAGATTTCTTGGAGTATTTTCACCTGTTTTAGTGTGGGAAGCAGCAATTCTCCTACCTTCAGAGACAAATTTAAAATCGTTTTTGAAATGAATTGGTTCACCATTTTATTTTAAAATGTCCCTAACAAGCTTATTATACGAAGCATTCTCTGATCAGGTAACTTTAAGGTTGAACTGTCAATATGGGCTTGAGTGATTCGTTCATGGCGTTGGAGAGAGTGAACAAACCTGAGGCAATAGTTTTGACATCGCTGAAGTTTATCGTTCAAGGTTTTACTTGCATATCATTGAGCACAGACTAACACTACATAAGATGTGGGAATATGAGCGATTTGACTAGTAACAATCTAATTTTTCTGAGAAGAATATCTTGCATCTTCTTCAATGAATGCATGGCAGAGAATACAAATTTACAAGTCTTATTAATTTGATCAGACCTGTCAAGATTTTTGTTCATAATAATTCCAAGGTTTTTAACTGAATCACAGTAAGCTACTTTGACACCATCAACGTTAATTTTGTTGAGTGAGTTTAAATCGATGTTGTTTACTAGTCTTGAATATCCAATTATTATGAGCTGAGTTTTAGTCCGTTTTTCTTTGTCCATTCTACTATTGAAATTATATCGTGATTCATTTTATTTACTGTTTCATAAATTTTTGTGATTGGGCAGCTTGCATAAATTTGAAGGTCATCAGCTCCATACTTATGCTGAAAATTTAAATACTTAACTAGAAAATTTTATGACAGAGGATTGGTCATTCGCATGAAAGTGAGGAGTAGGGGGCCTAAGAAAGAACCTTGAGGGACGCCATGGTTAACATTTAACCAATTAGACCTATTCTTTTTAACAGAGACACATTGCTCTCTAACGGAGAGATGGGATTTGAACCATGCGATGGTTTGATAACTAAACCCAAGAATGGCTAGTTTGTTCAAGAGAATTTCATGATCTACAGTGTCGAATGCTTTCGAGAAGTCAAACAGACTGAGGACAGTACAGTTTGTTTGATCCATAGCTAACCTAATATCATCGGTAACACGCAAGAGAGCTGTTTCAGTAGAAAAAGATTTTCTGAATCCAGATTGGAAATTATGTAGTTTCCTATTGGCTTCGAGGAACTCTACAACTTGTGAATGAACAATTCTCTCAAGTTTTTTGGACAGAGCGGGTAAAATACTAATTTGTCTGAAATCTTCAACTTTATTGGGAGAGGTGACTTTGTTTAGTGGATGTACTAGAGCAAGCTTCCAATTTTCAGGAAATTCTTTGTTTTCAAGGGACTTGCTATAAATAAATGTTATGGTGGGCAAAACTGCAAACAACATTTTTTTCGAATAAATTTAATTGGTATGTTATTCACCCCCATTGCATTGCTGTGACTACGTTGTATTGCTTTAAAAACGCCCAGTTCAGATATTAGTTAGAAGTTGAATTTGTTTTCAAGTGGTACATTAAGATTGGTTACCTGATGTTTGAGATTATTAATATGATTATTGATGACTGTCTCGTCACGTGTCGAATGAGAAACGAAATGTTTGTTAATATCGTCTGAAGGTAAGTCAATTTCAGTTTGAGATTTCTGTTTACCAAGGCCAAATTCTTTTATTCCGCGCCATAGTGATCTAGAGTCTAGTCTATTGTCTGTCATGAATGAGTTCAAGTACCTAGTCTCCGAATTCCGTAGCTGTTGTTTTACTTTATTTCTCAAACTGCGATACTCAATTAAACTGTCCAAGTCAAATGTCTTTTAAACTTTCTGTGAGCTTTGTCTCATTGTCTCATCATTTTGAGTATTTCAGGAGTCATCCATGGTACACGTTTTTTTCTGTTTATCCTCCTTGTCACATAGGGTGCATGTTTATCATACAGACTGAGTGTCCAATTTTCAAAAGTTAGAACCATTCCATTAACAGTGGGTAAGGCTTCAATCTGATGTCAGGGGGTTCGAGCTACGTCAGTCAAAAAGCGTCTTCGTCAATGTGTTTGAAGTCTCTGTAAGTAATAAATTTCTGAGCGGGTTTAGGAGTCCTATGAGAGAGTACACAGCAAATCAAGTCATGTCCTGAAATGGCTAGCACAGAGATTTGACCAGTTTCAACAACCTCATTTGGATCACTAACTATTAGTGAGTCAATGAATGTGTCAGAGTGATTAGTATGATGAGTTGGGTAGAGTGTTAAGATAGGCATATTAAGGCATTGGAATATTGTGGTCAGTTGAAAGTAGTCAAAGTTACGATTTGTCATATTTAGGTCAGTGTTCATATCTCCCATAACTAGTATTCGATTTTAATGAGGCATGAAAGAAAGTAAGGCCTTTTCGAAGTCACTGAAGTGGCCAATTTTTGGTGGGCGATAGCAGATACCAACAAGTAGTTTATTAGAGCTAGATAAAGATAATTCAAGTAACATGGATCCAGGTCTGAGATGGAGAGTGTAGGGATAATATTACTCAAGTTTCAAAACAGACCCTAGCGGAGCACTTACGTAATAGTACATAATAATTATAATGTCATCTTCTGATCACAAATACACTAAGATATAGTACTAATATACAAATGTACTGAAATATTGCTTTAATGATATGCAAAACATGGAGAAAGGAGGGGAAGATGTCGAAAACGAGAAAGAAGAAAAAGAATTATAAGCCGTGAGAAGTGAGAGCAGTTGATAGGGGTGATGCAGAGAATGACTATGACGAGGAAGAAATACAAGAAGACTTGAGTGAATAAAGGTGAATGAGGATAAAAAGTTGTTTAGATAACGATAATTTTCGAAATAGCAAAACAGGATATTAGAAGTGGTGGTGTTTCTGCCATGTAGATTCACTTACAACTTTCAGCACCAGTCCAATCATCACCATTCATGTCTTTTACAAGGAATTCTGACGGTGCAAAGTGAATCTCATTAGTGTGCCGCCGCGACGTTGTTCAGACAAGTGGCGCCATCTTCATTCATCATTACTTACTCAATTCAAAGTTGTTTCCATCCACCCTTTCATCAGAGTTTCACCTTACAAGGATGATGAGTACTTTGTCCTATATATTACTTAGACACCGAGGCCTCGTTTGAGTGTGATTTGCAGACCTCATTTTGACCTGATGATGTAAAACGCGAGTGCTTTTCAATTCATGAACGTTATCGGGCCTCATTATGTGCACATTATGGTGGAGGTGAGTTATAACAATTTCAAAATGCATGATGAGTGAGTGAGGAGGCTTCCACTCCCAAAAAGTTTTAATATTCATGTGACGAAGCATGTAGTTTAAAGTGGTTTCTAACTCATTTTACGTTTCAAAATAATTCTTCATCAGGCTTCTGTAAGGCTATTATTCATGTGGAATGAGATGAACATGGACGAGGTTAGCAGGTATGATAATAATTCAGTGATAATAGTTATACAAAATATGTGAATATAATTATAATCAAAATGTGTTAGGATTGACTTGACAAAGGCTCCTTGAACAGACCTGGTAAGATCCATCTATATAGAAGCGAAATGGCACCGATTAATTGACTCACACAACATTCAACTCATTCATTAATAATTAACAGAACTATCCAAACAAAGATATTGTCCTACAAACAGCAACATGTTAAAAGTTTCATATTTGTATTGGTTGAACCTGAATATCTAGAATTTATTGATTAGTTGAATCAAACTATTTCTAGTTGCTAATGTATCTAGATGAGTCATGATCCATCCCTTTTTTGCTCCGGGATATGTAGGCTATTGTTGACTCGAGAGGATCACAACAGGAGAAACACATCCACCCTCGCTAACATAAACCCAGAATTTTCTGTGATCTATGAGGGCGATAGGGGAGCTCAGGTTCTTCTGTATGTGATTTATATTATATTAAATTAAGCTTGATTTGCAAGCTGAAGAACCTGAAAGATAACTTATAATATAACAGTTCCAAGCAAGGAATTGAAATTTAGAACGACAGATTTTAAACGAATGAAAATTTATTAACAAGACTACTCAATAAAATGATGCCAATTAACAGAATCAAATTGATGATACTATTGACCATTTATTTGGAATAATGAAATAAAGTCTTTCTTATTAATACTATTAGCAATTTCTGCATGAAAAGTATTTGAGTTCATGTGATGATGATTTTTGAACGATCTTTACAATTATTTTTAATAGGTTATTTATGAATCGTCGAGATATTTGATGATGCACTATTGATTTTGGCCTTTTCGCGGACCTTTTGGCACTTGTGCCTGATCAGGACTTCACTCACGCGTACGTATGGTGATCGTCCTGTGAGGCTGCTAGGTGGACATCATAATATGGAATAAATTGTAGGCAATACACTCTCAGTAGAACGTTCAAAACAATAGGAACTTCAGTTTAAGATTCAAATAATGATAATTAGGAACTTTACATTGTGCCACATAAACTAGTAGTTCTGTGAACAGTAGACCTCGCGCAGTTATAAACCGCAGCCTCCTCTTATACTTTTCATCAGAGTAAATCCTGTCTGTATGTCGTGTCGGCAGGATATCGGTGTGAAAACGGCTAATGGCTGTTGGGGTTGATGTATAAAAATTTAACATCAAAAGCTAATCTCCTTCAAGACATAATGTCAACACGACAGCCCGAGTTCAAAGCACAGAAAGTTCGAGAGACAATGCTATGTTACTTTAGTTATTAATTGCATGTGTTATTGCACGCAATCAATAGTTCATTTATTTATTCACAAGGGAGACAACAGGTTTCCCCAAATATGTCTCATTACCAATAAGAATTGTACAAATACAAATGAGAAAAGAAAATAATGATAAAAATAATACGAACTTATGAAATAATAAATAATCCAAACAACAAAAATACCACCTAATTCAAAAATGGAAATTACAAAGATTATATACGTCGACGCGCAATTTAAAAAGGAACATAGCTGTCAAATCATTAAATTCTATTACCCCGTTTCACCGTTAATGCGCAACATATAAACATATAAACATATAAACATATAAACATATAAACATATAAACATAAAAACATATAAACATATAAACATATAAACATATAAACATATAAACATATAAACATATAAACATATAAACATATAAACATATAAACATATAAACATATAAACATATAAACATATAACATATAAACATATAAACATATAAACATATAAACATATAAACATATAAACATATAAACATATAAACATATAAACATATAAACATATAAACATATAAACATATAAACATATAAACATATAAACATATAAACATATAAACATTTGAACATTTAAACATTAAGAGAAATGCCAAACCGTCGACTTGAATCCTAGACCTCACTTTGCTGGGTCAATTATATTTAATTTAATAGGGAGAATTGGCTGGAGGTCTCCTCTTTTCTTGAGATTATCAGTATGAAGCCTTTTGTTCTGTCTGGTGAGGAAGTTCTTTCAGGAAGAAGAATTTCTACAGCCTAGATAATAAATTGATAATGGGCTAAATAGCCAAATAATGCCAAGTTCGGCAATGTATAACTCAGTATTGTAGCCACAAAATATAAAAATAGGCAGTAAAACTGCACATGCAAGAAGGGAGAGGAATTAGCGATCTTCTTCCTTATCCTATCTTATATCTTATATAATATATTATACTAATAAAATTCTCACTGAAAATCTCACTGACTCACTGATCACGATTTCTGGAAAACTACTGGATGGATTGCAACAAAACTTAGAATACAGCTTCCTTATACGTCCTAGGTGCTCACTAAGCAATCTTTTGGCGATATTTCATCTCTAAGGGTGGTTTTTAAGGGTTATAAGTTCGTCTTTTAGCATGTATATTCTTCTTCTCCCAATCTCTCAATTACAATTGAATTGTCCATATCATATGTTACTATAGAACTATAATCTAGAGAGAGTACCTATTCGGAACAGTTGATAACTGGTGACCAATCAATAGTTTTGTCAGGTTGGCATTGAATTGAGATTATTTCATTAGGTTGGCACCAAGTTGAAGAATCAATTAGAATGCATTCATCGAGAACAAATTAATAGGACACTGCCAATTTATTTATTTTTTTTTTTTGGGTGACCTTGAGGTTGGGGTGGTTGACCTGGATGACCTTGAGGTTAGGGTGGTTGACCTGGATGACCTTGAGGTGGGTGTCGTTGACCTGGATGACCTTGAGGTAGGTGTGGTTGACCTAGATGACCTTGAGGTGGGTGTGGTTGACCTGGATGACCTTGAGGTGGGTGTGGTTGACCTGGATGACCTTGAGGTGGGTGTGGTTGACCTGGATGACCTTGAGGTGAGTTTGGTTGACCTGGATGACCTTGAGGTAGGTGTGGTTGACCTAGATGACCTTGAGGTGGGTGTGGTTGACCTGGATGACCTTGAGGTTGGGGGTGGTTGACGTGGATGACCTTGAGGTTGGGGATGGTTGACCTGGATGACCTTGAGGTTAGGGTGGTTGACCTGGATGACCTTGAGGTAAAGGGGGAGTCTGGGACACTTGTGTCCCAGACTCCCCCTTTTTATACTACTTGCTTCAATCAGAGCTATTCGATAAAAATATTGGAGAATATGTATAACAGTTCGTTGACTGTCAGTATTCCTCATTAATAGCATCAATGCTCCCCTTTAAAAAAATGCTGACACATTGATGTGAATCTTACTATAATCTGGTTACTTCAGATCAGATGAAGAAAATAATGTTGATGATCGCTACTGTTTCAATTTCAATCATGTTTGACATTATTCTGCTTTTGATGCCAGCTGTTATTATTATGTGGAAGAAGCTCTCATTGAATGAAATCATGATCATTGAAGTCAATAATTATACTAAGAAAGCAATTTGTTTTAATATGTTGGTCAACAATATAACGCATATTCCTGTTCTATCATCTTATAAACTTGTGTCATTTGATGTTACTAATTTATTCACTAACATTCCGGTGGGAGAAAGTCTTGAAAGAGCTGAGGAAATAATGAAAGCCTCTATAAATGATCATACACTCAGAGAAGAACTGATAAGATTGATGAAGTTATGCACTCAGCATAATTATTTCAAATTTAACAATAGATTTTTTGAACAAAGAGAGGGGTTGGCAATGGGGTCACCCCTCTCACCACTCCTAGCTGAATTATTTATGGATAAGTTAGAAAGTAGAATCATTGAAAATAGTAATTTCAAAGATAAAATTGTTTACTGGTTTCGATATGTTGATGATATTATTTGCTTATGGAAAGGAAGTAACAGACAACTAGACAATTTTCTTTCCTATCTGAATGGATTACATCAGAGTATAAAATTCACTGTAGAGGTAGAACAGGATTGTGTATTGAATTTCCTTGATTTAAGAATAGATCATAGCACTGGTTTTCACAAGTTTTCTATTCTCAGAAAACCAACCCATACTGATGTAATCATTCCTCTTCATTCTTGTCATCCTATTTCTCACAAACTTGCTGCTTTCAATAGCATGGTCTATAGAGCACTAACAATACCTATGAGCAATCATTATTTTGATATTGAGATCACTAAAATTAAACAGATAGCTGTCACAAATGGGTATGAAGAAAGTATAGTGGACAGATTATTGAGTAAAATTAATAGACAAATTTCAATCAATTCTAGCTTTGTAGGCTCAAACTGTGAGGAGAAGACTTTTGGATAACAATCCCATATTCAGGCCTTGTATCTGATAAGATAGGTAGGGAATTGAAGAGGAATGGATTTCATGTAAATAACAAAGGCAGATCTTTGAATATTCTAGAGGCTTTAGAAATAACAAGAGTAATTAAGGAAAATCCCCAGTATAGTTTAAATGACCAGATTCATTTCAACCAGTACAACACTACGAATTCAGTTTTATCATAAACATGTAAGCATACATTAGTCAATAGTTTTTCCATTTACATATTTTTTTTATTATCTTTCACATTTGTTTTCTTGGTTCTTATTTTGTACTAAAAAGTAAATTTTATTATCATGGCGATTCTTTTGCTTAAGCCGCCATTTTGTCACACCATTGAGGGGGAGGAGACTGTCTAGCTAGGCCAATGGAAGGCGTTCATGCCCTCGACCAATAGCAGTACTCGCCTACTAGTATAAATTCTGCTGCTCTTGTATTTAGTTTTAGTTTATCAGAGATTGAGAATGGTGTAATAACCGAAACCGGTCTTTCTAATTATCAATAAATCAGTGGTTTTTTGACAATTTCTTAGTCTTTTTCATTCAATATGAATAATTACCACAATATCAACTTCTCAACTACACAAAAAGTGAAACTAGCAAGTCAAGCTGAACAAGTGAAGTTATATTTTAAATTGAAACTCAAGTATGGAGTAGCAGAAAGGAACATTTTCTTCAATAGACAATGCTTGAAACTGAAGGTTATACCAAAGTATGTGGCAATAGCAACCAACAACACTTCTACTATTGCACAGAAGAGCATAAAAACCGCCCAGAAATTTTGGATTAAGAAGGAGATCAGTCACTGGTATAAAATAAGGGATAGCTTATCTTTCTACATTTATTCTCCACATACAACTGGCAAGTAAACTACACATGGCTGAGTGGGATTTCCTAGACAACAAATGTAGGGAACAACTTTTTAGGAGATTGAGTGAGAAAACAGTCACTCAAAACAAGAAACTGCAGAAACTTCTCAAAGATCAACATCCGACACTAAATAATAGGCCTATCATTCAACATCAACACAAGTTTGCTGATAGGGTAGCTGATTTCTCACAAGTCCAATTTTCATTCTCAGAGACAGAATTACTAGGACGAGGCAGCAAATACAGTAGTCATAGCTATTTAGATAACCAACAACTCGAACAACTAGCATGCAGCATTGATAGCAATTGGGAAGCCTCAAAGAACAAAATACTAACTAACAGATGTGCTGACATAATTCTTCAAGAAAAGACAAGGGAACTTCGACCAGAGATCACAAAAACGGCAGACATCATGAAAAATTTAAAGAAGAAGATGAAAACCAATGACCTGATGATTTTGAAAGCTGACAAAGGATGCACTACAGTAATAATGGATAAGGACGAATATCTAAGTAAGGTAAACCGAACAAAGAGAGGGGTTGGCAATGGGATCACCCCTCTCACCACTTCTAGCTGAATTATTTATGGATAAGTTAGAAAGTAGAATCATTGAAAATAGTAATTTCAAAGGTAAAATTGTTTACTGGTTTCGATATGTTGATGATATTATTTGCTTATGGAAAGGAAGTAACAGTCAACTAGACAATTTTCTTTCCTATCTGAATGGATTACATCAGAGTTTAAAATTCACTGTAGAGGTAGAACAGGATTGTGTATTGAATTTCCTTGATTTAAGAATAGATCATAGCACTGGTTTTCACAAGTTTTCTATTTTCAGAAAACCAACCCATACTGATGTTATCATCCCTCTTCATTCTTGTCATCCTATTTCTCACAAACTTGCTGCTTTCAATAGCATGGTCTATAGAGCACTAACAATACCTATGAGCAATCATTATTTTGATATTGAGATCACTAAAATTAAACAGATAGCTGTCACAAATGGGTATGAAGAAAGTATGGTGGACAGATTATTGAGTAAAATTAATAGACAAACTTCAATCAATTCTAGCTTTGTAGGCTCAAACTGTGAGGAGAAGACTTGGATAACAATCCCATATTCAGGCCTTGTATCTGATAAGACAGGTAGGGAATTGAAGAGGAATGGATTTCATGTTGCTTTCAAGACCAAACCGATTTTAAATAGTCTATTTAGCTGGAGTAAAGACAAAATTGATATTTGGGATAAAAGCGGGGTGTACAAACTTAAATGTGATGATTGTAATGCTTGTTACGTGGGTCAGACTTGTAGAAGTTTCAAAAGTAGAATTAAAGAACACATCAGAGATTGGAATAAACAAAATGGGGAATCTAACTTTGCAGAACATTTGATAACAAATAATCACAAGTTGACAGTTAAGGAGAATGTTGAGTTTCTGCATGTTAATAACAAAGGCAGATCTTTGAATATTCTAGAGGCTTTAGAAATAACAAGAGTAATTAAGGAAAATCCCCGGTATAGTTTAAATGACCAGATTCATTTCAACCAGTACAACACTACGAATTTAGTTTTATCATAAACATGTAAGCATACATTAGTCAATAGTTTTTCCATTTACATATTTTTTTTATTATCTTTCACATTTGTTTTCTTGGTTCTTATTTTGTACTAAAGAGTAAATTTTATTATCATGGCGATTCTGTTGCTTAAGCCGCCATTTTGTCACACCGTTGAGGGGGAGGAGACTGTCTAGCTAGGCCAATGGCAGGCGTTCATGCCCTCGACCAATAGCAGTACTCGCCTACTAGTATAAATTCTGCTGCTCTTGTATTTAGTTTTAGTTTATCAGAGATTGACAATGGTGTAATAACCGAAACCGGTCTTTCTAATTATCAATAAATCAGTAGTTTTTTGACAATTTCTTAGTCTTTTTCATTCAATATGAATAATTACCACAATATCAACTTCTCAACTACACGAAAATTGTGAATACCCCTATTTCATGAAAGAAACTGTTTGATTCATCGAAGAATTGAATAGGACTAATATTGTAGTCCATAATGGGACAAATCGAATGACATATGAATTAATTATCAGGCTCATTTTTCTTTAAAATTACTTGCTTCGAAGTTAATCGAAGAAAACAAAAAAAATCAAATCGCAAACCCCTTAAATTTTACATATATATTATTTTATCAATAAAACTGTTCACTTTATTGAAAAAATGAATATAATCTGATATTGTAGTCCATATAATGTAACGAATCGAATGACGTATAAAAGAACTGTTTCCGATCAATGTTTACAGAGATAATCGATTTCCCGTGATCACTTGCATTTTTCATGTTTTAGGGGGCTGGGGGGGAAGCTCCAAAGGGATTTTTTGGAGAATAACCCTCTGGGAGGGCTCTATCGATGGTGGGATTCAGCTTTTATTTAATTTTCGGATCGAAACTGCGTTTTTGGACCTTCATTGACTGGGCTATTATAACTAAAGAAGTTGGCAGGAAGCTTCACTTTCCCTGGAAAGCATTGTGTACAAACCTCACAAAGCTGAATTATAATCACAACTGGGAACTAGTGATAGCACATACAGGTTCAGTCTAAATTTTTGAGGCTGGTAGTAATCTTAGGCTCCTAGATAACATTTGAGTATTGTCGAACTCTGCTACGTTAGTGTGAGTAGAGGATATAAAAATTGCATTGAATGTACAAAAATGCAAAAACTTGGCCCGCAAGAAAAGTGACACAACTCGAAAAAAAATCAATATTCGTTTTATTCCACAAATGGGACTGGTTTAGTCATATCTTGCAACAGAAAAAGAGTCATGAATGTAGTGAATCACAATGCATGAATCGCATGTGATAGCTCATGAACACTGACACCAGTGCTGTGCTCAATGCAGTGCTGGCCGACTCCAGGGATGAGTGCGAAATGCTTCTGAAATACTGTCACATTACTAGTTGTGACGTTTTTCTTGTTTGGAATAGTGTAAGTTTTGATATTCACGCGCTTCTCATCTTGAATTGCAATAATAATAATAATCTCAATCATAATTTATTTTACGTTCCATTATCAATAGAGTAGCTTACACTTAAACTAAGATCAATTCTGAAAGTTACGTTATTGATAACGCTTTACTTTTTGACAACTAACTTGTCTTGTTGCAGCAATTGACCCAGAATATTGGCATCAGGTGTACCTAAGTTTGCTATGATCAGTTAATAATGTGCACTATTATTACATTGTACAATAACAGACAATAGTAATGATCATCTTCACTTCAGAAATTAGGATTTTACATGGTAAAATAGTACTATAATTATGAGTAGCTATAATAATAGTGTGTAAAATGTTGTACTATAAATGAAAGTGAGTATACAATTGCTGTATGAACAACTCAATCAATAATGCCTTGTCAAAATGACTGAAGATAAACTACAGGATTTTAACAATCTGTTTTTGATTTCCATTTTTGGAAAATTCCATAATTTCAAGAATGATGTCACGTGGAGGATTCATGTTACAGCTTGTCCTGACTGGGAACAATGTCCAAACAATAGTGATAAGGCGGAATTTACAGTGCCAGACAACTTGATTACTACAGAAAAAAATATTGACAACAGTCCCTATCACACTGAATCACTATCAACTTATGTTCTGCATGACCCCAAAAAAACACCACTCTGAAACTGCAAAACCCTCAAAAAATTATGGAAAAAAAATGTTTGAACGAACAAGCTTGGGTGAAAGAAGTATCAAAACGCCAACCTAACAGCGGTGAGACGTACTATGTCTCATCTTCAAAGTCAAAAAAACGATTCCGACAAAACATTGCTTCCAAGTTGTACACTAAAGTGCAGACTCTAGTGCAATAACAAATTCATGAAGAATGATCGAAAACTACTTCAAATTACTTATTGGGCACTCAGTGAGTTTGAGAGACAAGCAGTACTTCCAAAAAACAGCAATAAGAGTACTAATACTGATCGACCAGTATAAACAATGCATTTTATCTTCACAAGATTTTCTTCGATTTGATACGATTGAAATAAGATCTTCCAATTCCATATTCTAGATACCATTCATATTCTATGATACAATTAAATTTATGATGCAATAATCCAGTTCTATCATGTTTACTAGTGACAACTCTGTGTTCTTAGGACTCAGAAGTTCCTACTTCTAGTATTTTATTGAACTTATTTCTTCTCTTTCTGAATAATAGAGGAAAAATAATGGTCTGAAATAGAATAAGAAATCCAAGATGATAACTATTTATTAGTAACAACTATTCATTTCTTTTTATCGACATTCATTTGAATAAACAATTTTAGTTTGTAATATTTCTAGACTCTTGAGAGCAAACTTCAGGGAACATTTTCACAAATTTGGTTAGTAAAAGTATTGTATGATTTTGACAGTTGTTTTTGTTGCACTCCTACGAAATCAATGGATCCCCATCCTTGTAAGGATATATTACTGGTACATAAAATTCCACATCGCTGCATGTACTATTTTGAAAGGTGTATTGTCTAGACTACAAGAAAAATGTCACAACTCAAAATTTAATTATATTTTTCATTATGGGGTGTGTAGTTATGAAAATATCTTCCTATAAATTCTTTGTTGTCATTCTTGAGGAAGTTATGCAGACATTGGTGTATTCGGGTTCAAATGTGAAGAAATGTAAATTTATTGTCTTCACTAGACAGCAACAGATTTTTGCTGACTACAAATTATTAGATGAACATCTTGAAAGAGTTTATGTGATTAAGGATTTGGGTGTCTACATAGACTCCACTCTCACCTTCAGAGATCACATTGATTACATCCTTGATATTTCAAATAAGATGCTAGGATTTATCATGAGAAATGTCAGACACTTCACAGACATTGATTTAATCAAGATGCTGTATCTGGCCCTGGTGAGAAGTAGACTTGAGTATTGTGCAGTTGTTTGGAGTCCTTATCAAGAGATATATATATTAGTAGTATCGAATGCATACAAAATAAATTCCTCAGATCAATGTATTACAAGAAGTATGGACATTCATGCCCGTATGACTTTTCTATGAGGTGTCTGAGAGTCAGTTTTCAAATTATGTCGTTGAAGAACAGGCGGGATTTCGTATCTTTAATTGTTCTATTCAAGATATTGAATAATCATTTAGACATTCCGAATATTATCGAACTCTTTAGTATCTTTGTTCCGTTGAATAGACCTAGATTAAATATGTTTTTTGCTTTGGATAGAATATACACTGTACATCATGCAAATTGCTTTTTACAAAAAACTGTTAGATTGTACAATTCTTTGAATACGATTCTAGATATATTCGCTGATAATTTGCGCAATTTTAGTGAACAATGTTATCAAGCTCTTAAATTATAAATGCTTAATCAATTCTCAGACCATAAAAATTTAAACTTCAAATTCTTCTTTTTAAAATAGGCTTGCTACCTATTCTCTTTTTTCAATTAGCCTTTTTTTCTTCAGTCTTTTTTCTATTTTCTATTGAGTCTTGTGTTATTTCCTATTTATAATCTTTCTTCCAAACTATTTTTATTGATATTTTTAGTTTTTTTTCTTTCCTAATAATTTAGTTTCAGTTTGTGTAAACAATTGATTTCCAATGAGGCTTGTTTTGGCATAAAGCTGTAAGCCTCTATATATGTTGTAATTTTTCTATTGATGTAAATGAAAATAAAAAAATTGGATCAGAATGAAAAGATTTACAGGATGTTAAAAAAAGGAAAACTTTACTCTGGCCCTCCAGAGTTGTTTTTGAGTTGTGTCATTTTTCTTGCGGGTCAGCGATTTTAGAAATAAATAGACAGTATGCTGCTGAATGAAAGTAACATTCATCTGTTTGTTAGCATAAATGAAAAAGGCTCCAGGCTGGACTACAGCAATAATTTGACTCTTTTTCTATCACAATTAATTAATTTGAACAATTGAAATATCATAGTGTTATTTCAATTCCCAAGGTGCAAACAGAACGAGTGAGTCGCAGTGAAGATTGATGCCACTAAATAGTTGCGCGATGATGAAAGAATTATTCAGAGTCATTGTTAATTTAGTATAATAGTATAATAGAAAAACGCTAGTGAGCTGAATTTTCCATCTCGAACTGACCGTTCTGTTCGTTTCCTCAGTGACAACTTGAAAAGACATCGCAGCTCTTAAGGCACCGAGTAAATTGACGACTGCTTTTGTTTTTCAGAACGGCGACCTCGTGCAGACTGACCGTCGCCGAGCTCCACTGGTCGGCGTGATCGGTCCCGGGTCATCCTCGGTGGCACTCCAGGTGCAAAACCTGCTCCAGTTGTTCCAGATTCCGCAGATCGGCTACTCGACGACGTCCCGTGATCTGTCCGACAAGAATCGGTTCAACTACTTCCTGCGAGTTGTGCCATCCGACTACTACCAGGCGCAAGTCATGGTCGACCTGGTGCGCACGCACAACTGGACCTATGTCAGCGCCGTCAACACTGATGGTCAGTTCACAATACCACCAGTCAATTTGTTTTACTGTTAGGAATTTTTTCCAATTTTATACTGTTTAGAATAATATTGATAAGTTTCATTAGTGTGGAATTGTGTAAATTGATTAGTTTTTTAATGATCTTCAGTAAATCGACTTTTTAAATGCATAACTGGACCTATGTCAATAACGTGAAAAATACTAATCACCAGTACCAGGTTACAAATTGATATCAGTATCAGGTGTAGATTTGGATTCATTGCCAGAAGTGATGTAGATAGTGGAGAGGATCAAAAAATTTAATCTGTCAGTTATATGACTTTCAGGGTTATATACTATGTAATAGTAGTTCTGTTAACAGGCCTACATGCGTACATAATAAATCATCAGAGTGATAAAATATTTCAAAAAAAGAGTACTGAGATTTTTATTCCTTTATATTTAATAATAATAATAATAATAATAATAATAATAATTTATTTCTCGTAAAAAAGAAAAATCACAATTACAATTTCAAATGAAAACATATAACATAACAGTATAAAGAAACTTTTCAATTTTCAATGAAATTATATAACAAAATAATCATACAATTGCTTCCTTATCAGAGAAATTAGGTACTCCCGAGGATTCCTTTATGGGAGTTACCAGCAAATAGTTTTAGTCATTTAGAAAAATTATAAACCTATAAATAATAATTACTACATCCCTGTCGCGAAGAAAACTGTTAGGTACTAGAATCAACAAAACTTGTCTTCTCTATTTAAAAACAAACAATAGGTCTATAATTACTCTTCCACTTATATCCATTCATCATAAGGTGAAAAATTCAACTTAACGTATCCCTTGCCATCTATCTATTCTAGAGCAATCTTAGGGCACTTAATCACTTATATCTACACTCTCCAACTTGGGTTGTTTTACCTTGAATAATAATATCTATTTACATCACAAACAGAAACAAATACCTACTAAGCTTAGATTTGAATATTTCACACATTGAATATATTTCTTTGAATGACCTGTAACTATACTTCTATTGCAATATTATTTATCTGAGTTTTTATCTGAGATCTCTAAACCACACTTCAACATCCTGCTTTTCCAATAACCAATTCTTCAGAAAAAACTTGAAACTTCTCGGATTTTTTTGCTGCCTTATGCTAATTGGAATTTCATTGTATACTTTTGGGGCTATAAATAAATAAAAACGTTTAAAGATTTCTTTGTGTGGTCTTGGTCTGGTTAAATTACTTGCGGATCGGAGATAATATTCGCGGTTAGCAACGTTCACTTGTCCACTTCTAAAAAAGAAAATTGACAATACTTTGAAGAAATACAGATACCTTAGTGGTAGAAATCCCCATTTTCTGAAAATTGGCAAAGAGCTAAATAATCTTGGTTTTTTGTCTATGGTCCTCAATATGTATTTTTGCCCGGTGACAAGAGGTTAAATGTTATTAAAATAAGCTCCTCCCCATACCGCTATTCCATATTGTAGTCTACTGTTTACGAGTGCATAGTACAGCGATTCCATACATATTCGGGGCATAAATTTCTTATATAGTAAAATTTTCTGCATACACATGTAAGTTCCCTCTTCAATTTAATTATTTGTTGGTTCCAAGTAAGCTTGGAATCAATTATAATACCTAGATATTTAACTTGGGGTGCTTCTGAAATCTTTTCACAGGTGCAGTTTATTGGACTATCACATTCATTTGAATGAAATGATATATTCATTAAATCATTTCCTTCAGGCCTCAGCTTGTGGACAATTATGTGGGATTTACTGGCATTCAGTTCTAGGGCGTTCACCTGCAGCCATAAATTCAATTTCTTCAAATCTTCACTAATCATCTGAGCCAACTGACCCCTATCATCTGCACTGTAACTCAGTGCTGTGTCGTCGGCAAAGGCTGTGACAGATCCCTCAAAGTTGCCGTTACAAAGATCATTAACATACACAAGGAACAGCTCAGCTGATAGACCGGACCCCTGAGGCAGACCTACCCCTGTATCTATAAGTTTTAGCTCGCTTAGCGAATCCCCAATCCTTACCTGTTGTGACCTATTACTTAGAAAGCTTTTAAACCAATTATTACATACACCTCTAACTCCTGAGTCTTGCAATTTTCCCAACAATATATCATGATTCACAGTATCATACGCTTTTCGGATATCCAAATAGAGGCCGGCACATTTCTTATTATTGTTTATTCCATTATATATTTCAGAGATAAATTTAAGCATGGCGTCCTCTGTACTTAATCCTTTTTGAAACCCGAATTGATTTTTGCTGAAAAAACTGTGTTTGGTTAGAAAGCTTACTAATCTTATCCTGACAACTTTCTCTAGGATTTTTGCAAATACTGAGAGAAGAGCGATAGGTCGGTAGTTGTTTGGATTTTCTTTATCCCCAGATTTGAAAATTGGTACTACAATTGCATTTTTTAATTTTTTTG